>NW_022158200.1:0-75475 GCF_003316985.1 Fusarium coffeatum
AAAAAAAGAAGAAGAAGAAAAAAAAAAGAACAAAGAAGTATAGCAGTAGGGACTCAGCCATTGAACGCTTAGGTCTTACAGCGGCATCATGGAATGCGCTTCGTCTCCTGAAAGCTCCGAACGCCATGGCAACCAGTTTCCATTCCCATCATATCTATCGTGTACAGCGCGTGTATTCCATGGGCTAAAACCGTTTAAGCAAAAGAAAAGGAAGAAAATCAAACAAAATTGACGGGAATTATGTGAGGTGGTTACAGATGACTCGGGTATCGAAGGGTGGGAGTACTGGAATGATTACTCGTTGACTCGATAAGACACCACCATCATACCACATCGGTGCAACGCATTACACACCATGGCTTATGATCGCGCCCAGATGTTGTGAGGCTGAAGGTGTTAAACTGTTTTTCGTCAAAAACCTAGGCGAATATCCTAGGCGTCACTGGCCTTGATGTCATCAGCACCATCCACTTCCTTCGCGTCTTCAGAAGCGAGAGCTGTTTCGCCGATGTCTTTGTCCTTTGCATCATGCTCAGCCCTTGGAGTAACCTCGTCACTGGCTTCTGAGCCGCCCACTCTAGATCTTGGAAGGAACCAACCTCCACGTTCCCATTGTCCAGGTTCGTAGAGGCAAGAGTTGCGGACCTCTTCATCAGAAATACCAGCCAGGAGAGTGTTGAGACGCTTGAAGTCGATTGGCTTGAGGATCCATCCATCGAAACCGGCATCAATGTAAGTCTGCTTTTCCCGCTCAACGAGTGAGGCCGAGACAGCAAAGATGGGGATGCGATGGTTGGTGCCAGCCAAGCTCGAGTGGCCGTGATGATCTGCAGATGCCTCCATTGACCTGATCATTTTTGTACTCGTGAGGCCGTCAACGATAGGCATCTAGTTCAAGTTAGTGACCAGGTACAGTCAATTGAAACTCGGCTAACTCACCTGCATGTCCATTAGGACAACATCAAAGTCATTCGACCTCTCACGATAAGCTGCAGCGCAGTCCTCGCCGTTGACGGTATGATGAACGCCATGTCCTACTCTTTCCAGGCGCTTCCTCAAGATCTTCATGTTGATTGGGTCGTCTTCAGCCACGAGAACCTCGAGATGCGGCTGCTCAGTCATCTGGGTGCCTCCACTGGTGACACTCTCTGTGCCAGCCTTGGCTACAGGGTGATCACTGCTCTTCATCTCAAAGAGAATGCCAGATTGCTCACTAGGTTGTGGTTTCTGAGGTACATCAGTATAATCATCCGGCATTTTGATTGCTCGGATTGGGGTTTTTGAATCCACGACATCGGTACTGCCCGGCTCGCTATGAGGCTTCGTTGAGACAGGACTTTGAGGCTGCTTAGTGGACGGACTAGCAGATCGGCCACCAACACTCATAGCTCCGCGAGACTGAGGGCGCAAGGATCCTGATATTGAACCTCCACTTCCCTGAAGAGGAAATTCGGTGCCTTCCCGTTCATTTAGAGACAGGGGCGTTTGGATTGCATCAATTAAGCGATCAGCATCGCTCTGATGGCTCTCGCGGCTACCGCGGCTAGCGTGGCTTGCATGGCTACTCCTGCTTCGCTGGCTTGCCCCACTTCCTTTGATAGAAACATCGGCAGTCTCCCCAGTAGATGCCATAGTGCTAGCTCTATCAACAAGCGTGATCTCTCCTTCTGGCGCAGCCCTCAAAGCATCAGGAGCGGTGTTGGTAGTGCTGTCACTATTCGTGGATTGATTTCCTGGCTCTGCCGGAGCATCCTCGGGCTGAGATACATGTGTTTCATCTGATAGAGTGAACGGAAGCTGGACCACAAATCTCGAGCCTTGCCCGACTTCGGATTTCAGCCGAAGCTGTCCGTCCATGTTTCGAACAATGCGAGCAACAACGGCAAGGCCAAGTCCTAGAGTACGCATTTCACGAGGCATCTCGTCTAGTGAGCTTGACATAGGCGCTTCCTCGGTGCTGACCTGCTCGAGATCGCGGAATAGAGTGTCAAGTTGACCTGCACTCATGCCGATACCAGAGTCTTCGATAACAAAGTCAACAACGGCCTGCCGATCTTTGACCTCGGACACGAAAACGTCCACCTTGACATGACCTTTATGCGTATGCGCGACCGCATTTGCTGTGACATTAGAAAGTGCTTGTCGAATCCGTCGTTCATCGCCGTGTACGAACTGAGGCAATCCAGGATGTTGGACAACAGTGTAATGGATTCCTTTTCGTTTCGCATCGTTCAAGAAGGGGCCGGTTGCCTCTCTAATACAGCTGGCAAGATCAAACACTTCGTCCTTGACCAAATTCTGCCCTTCCTCTGTCTTGGTCAAATCCAGTAGATCATTTATGACATAAATCAGAGATTTAGATGCAGAATGAGACCTGGCCAAGTTATCGCGAGTTTCTTGATCGAGACTACCTTCCAAGGCGATCTCGAGGTAGTTGATGATGGCATTCAGAGGGGTTCGAACCTCATGCGCAGAATTAGCAAGTAACAGTCGGGTCAGTTTGCTGTTCTGTAAAGCCTTCTCCTTTTGTCTCCAAACTTCGATGAACTTGCCGTAAACAAGGCAGAGGACAGCAGCTGTCTCTACCTGTTCCTCATTCCATTCTCGGCATTTTCCAACGACAGTTTCGTGCCATGTCTTGAAACTCTTCCTTGGCTCGAGGTAGCCGGCGGTACCCTCACGAACAAACTTTTCATAAGGATTGCCGGCCCACTTCACTTCCTTAATTTGGCCCTTCCGGAAGAAAACAATGAAGTCACTACCGCCAACGCTCAGTGGGACGTAGAGTAGTCCAGCGACAACTTGAAAACCAGGTGGATATCGAAGATCAGGGAAATCTTCTCTAACATCCTGTGATGCCACAACAGAAGTGAGTTGACGCATTCTGAGATACTCTAACATTGCAAGCGCTTCTTGACTTTGTTCGATAGGTCCCATGATTTTGGTCTCACCCTTGATTGATAGCAAACCAAAATCGGCATCGAACAGTTTTAATAGATCCTCCGAAGACGCAATGATGTACCCAGAAGGATTCTTGTCAGTAGGTGCGGTGTTGATCAACTTGCGAGCTTGTAGTCTCGAAGCGTAAGACAACCTCTCGATATTTCTGGATGCTGTGTCTCCCACTAGACGACACATTTTTCGAATAGGAAACGATACTCGCATTCCATGATTTCCGTATGAGTGACAAGAAATAAGGCCCCATAACTCGTTGAAAGCATTGATTGAAATCGACATTGAGGACCTCACAGCCATATTCTTCAAGTATTTGATATGAATCGGCGACATAGCTCGCAGATACGAGTGGCTCATGTCCAATGGGACGTCAAGGTCTTCTTTTGTTCGGCAAACGATTCTGGAGGTATCTTGATCGCGGTCGTAAAGTAGCCGTACTTTGTTGAGCTTGTAGAGATCGCGGGCTTGTCGTGGAATATCTGATGCTGGAAAGTGAAGACCCTTGTATAAATCTCTCGTCATGGATGTATCAACAAGCTCCGTCACAACCTTTCCGTTGAATGACGAGTCAAACTGATAAATCATGACTCGGTGGAAGCCAGTCAATTCTTTGATTATGCCAACTAGAATCTTGAGAAAAGCCTCGAGGTTTGGAGCAGATGAAAGCTGTTCCTGGACTTGAGACATAATGTCAAAGACTTGCATAGCGCCTTGTTCGCCCCGCCTCTTTCTCGCGCTTCTCAATATCCTCAAAGGCTTACTAAGAACCTCTGTGCTGTCTTCGATCTCCTCCAAAGTTGGGTTTGATTGCAATGTGTCGTGGGGAGTGTCGGGCGTCATCTCATCCACTGGCCGTAATGGATATTCAACGTCATCGTCCAGCTCAAACTCGCAGAGGATTAAATCAGGATGTGCTGGGTTTATATGAATTGCACACCAAAGCTTTGTGCTCTTGCGTTTAGGGGGTCGAATTGATAGGCTAAAAACCTCAGGACCATTAACGGCGGGATCTGCATCTTCGTCGCGAATAAAATCGATGTGGTCAAGAAGATTATCCTGTTGCTCTTCTGTCAGGATGTCAAGGAAATTCGTGAGCTGAAATAATTGTTTAGGTGTATAGCCCAACATCCGATCAGAATTCTCGCTGACGTATCGGGCGACAAAACAACCATCGTTTTCTTCGCGAAGAGCAACGAGAACACCGAAAGTTTGAACGGCGCCAGGGGTATGAATCGGTTCGTCCTCACAACGCTGTAGGACACCGTCACGACCAGTAATGACCGCATGACCGTCATCAGTCACAACGTGCGTGAAACGGGAAGTGACAAGCGGAACATCAGCACTGGAGTTCCCAGCGGAAGAAACATCGGCATCATGTCCGCCCGGTGCAAGGTTCGATGAGTTATGACCCATTGCCCCCGATTCCTCTGTTTCTGTTGCTGCGTCTCCATCTACATCTTCTTCGCCTTCGTTGTCTGACATCGATATATCAAGTTGTAAAGGCACTGTACTGCTTCCATGGCGGTTTGCATCGAGCTGAATGCTCGACATGGGGCCGCTCATAGTGTTTTTTCTTCGCATTATGGCGTCGATACGCTCGTTGTGGGCTCGTGAATGGTAATTTGCTGGAACTGTGTCTGAACGTCTCAGATCTGGTCCCGTGTCAGCTCGAGGCGCGCCCGGGACCTGAATGGGAATGCTCCGACCATCGCGCTCAGGCAAGGCGTGGAAGTAGTCGTCACTGGTTATCTTACTGGAGTTGGGGTCGACGCTGATGACTGATCGTATAGGAAAAACTCGGTCCCCGGAGACATCTGAAGCGGCGGAGTGATAGCCCAGTTGCTTATCTGAACTGACACTCCAAGGTGAAAACGGTGGCTCCGAGTTGGAAACACTATTATGTTCGCTGGGAGCAGCAGATGAAGCGGCTCTAGTCGTTCGTGTAGGCGTTGCGTTATTACAGGTGTTCGTACGAAGTTCTGGAAAACTCTCCGGGCCACTGGGCCGAATGGTCGTCGAAGATGCTGTCGAAGACTGAGGTGGTGGAGGAGGATAAGACTCTGAGGGCGGAGAGGTAGCCGAAGGGTCGTGTTGCTGTTCTTGATGGTTCTTTTGCTCAGGTTGACTGGTGCCCTGGCTCTCTTCGTCGTGCGACGCATCCATGATGGTAGTGTCCTGTCGCTAACCTGATAGTTGCGAAGCCGAAGTTGAAAGGATGAGAGCCCGGAGGTTGAGGAGGGTGGGGGGAGGATACTCGAGCGGGAGGTGAGGACGATCCTATAAAGTAGCGTCGCGCATCCCCGTGATAGCCTGTACGATCCTAGTGAAGGGTGCCAGCAGAATGTCCCGCGAAATCAAAGGGTTTGGAGGCAGCCAAGGTAGAATAAGGAAACACAATGAAGAAGAAAAGAAAATATTGGGCTGTCGTGGTCGTAATAGTCGTGGTCGTCGGCGAGGGCTTGACTTTTGACAGATGCAGTGGCGTGGGCTACAACGCAATGTAGTCTGGTCTGTAGGTCGAGTCGATAGAAGATAAAAGCAGGGTCCAAATGTTAAAGCGACGAGACCCCAATGCTAGATCAACAGGGGGCCGGACTTGGGTGAAGGCCAAACAATAGGTAGTGAGAAACAGAAGCTATCACAATTCGAATAGACAGCGATGAATGGCGAAGGGGTTGTGAAGACGGGTATCCGATGCGGAAAGAGTGACGAAGGCTTTGACTGGCCAGGCGACTTGATTTGCGATTGATACGTAATACCGCTCTAGGTTCGAGGATTATCGAGCAAGAATACTGTAGGGAAGGGCAAAGTAGGGCAGAGCCAGAACAGGGCGACAAATAATTTACTGTACCAGCTGGTAGCAGCTTTTGGCTGAGGGGACGGGATGTTGAACTGTAGGAGTAAGGTGTTGTAGGTTGGTTGTGTGGAGGTGGCAATGTACAGTGTGGCCCTACAGTACGGTATGGTTTTAGGTGCTAGCCCCCAGGCCAGGTCTCAATCCCACCTAATCCCTGCCGCCTGCACGCTGCAGTCAGGTTGGAGAGAGGCAAGAGTAGGTGGCCTGGGGCTACGCTACGAGGGCAAGAGGGAGGGTCAAGTGGAAATGGGCAGGAGCCTGAAGGCAAGGACTTCCCTACCAATGGCTCGTCTGTCGCCTTGCTAGCTCTGTCGATCCCATCCATTTTCTCCCCTCTCAATGAGCAGAAGACCGGATTACACTGCCAAGACCGCTCAAAATCCCATCCTTATCCCTTGAAAATCCCATCTCATTCTATCCTGCTACTCTACCTTGCCTTACTATGCCCCTCCCTGGTCTCTTTGCCCTGGAGTACAGTGTCCACTTGCCTTACAACGAACGAGCCGAGAGTCTTCGGTCCAGAATACTCTGGAGAAATGGGCTGTTGAACCAAGAACGCCTTAAATTTTCTTCTATTGTCTTCCAAGTGCTTGCGCCATAGTCTTGTGTGTTCCGGCATTGTGGATTACTCCATGTCGGCAAGCAAAGGGGTCTCGTGGTGGAATTTTGGTGGTTTCGATGACCCCACGACCCTGACCGAGGAATCAGTCAACACACGAAACAACCCTCCACAGGCTTGGGGCCATCACCATAATAGGGCACAACAATTAACCCGAATCTTACACAGCGTTAACGCTTCCCATTAATTACGCTGTTGTGCAAAACCCCTACGGTGTCGAGAAGGAACCAAGCTCTCTGTCAAACAACGGTTCTGCCATTCCCAACTAATTTTCGTCTTAGAACTAGGCTACCTCGACCTATCACCATCTTTGAACGAGATCACTGTCCCAGTCTGGCCTGACAAATGGTCTTTTCGACCCGAGCCGCAATTCTGCTCTTTTTGTAGTATGAGGCCTTTCAAACATACCAAGCGAGATCGACATGTCGTGTAAAAAACATCTTTTTTTGATGAGACAAATGCACAGCTCACCAAATGAGACCTGTACGTATCTTCTGGATCGAGACCCATAATTGCGATCATGGGCTAATCTAACATTCTAGTATGAAACCCGCGCGCTAAGGCTGAGCGACACCATGCCGTAACTCACTGTTGCTTCAACTACTTTGTGATGTGACCGGTTCTTAATACTGATGGGAATCGAAGGCTTTGACCTGACTGACGATTCTAATATGATTGGCTGACATATATACCGGCCAACAGCGTGCGGATCAGCTCGTGGCTTGACAGTACCGTCGCGATGACTTTTCTCAATTGCACGATGGCATCCCAGTGTCAGTCTCAGGAACTAGAATTACCGATAGGCCAGACCGCTTGACGACGCTGTGAATCGGCGATCAAGATGCCTACTCCCCACTTGGTCTGTAGAGTCCCTTGGAGCTCTCCAAGCCAACCAGCAAGTCCACAAGTGCCTTGTTAGCTTGAAGAATCTGGCTCCAACAAGTAGCTGGACCCCTCTTATCTTGATTTGATGCTGGTAGGTGGGTAGCACAACAGTCCGCCTGCGTTCTTTAAACAAGCAGATATAGTGTAAGAAACATTTGAGCACCTTGCCGCTTCCAGTACGCGCGGATCGTCTATCCTCTTTTGTCAGCTACAGCGGAGAGCGGGGGTTATCCTGTCCTCCATGGGGCTAGGTCCAGGGCACCTCGCTGACCCCTACCCGTCCCTGCCGGACTAAGGTGTCATGAGGTGAGAGAGGCAAAGTCCCTGAGCCACTTGTTGATCTCACTGTCGAGACCATTCTGTTACACCCGCAATGGAGTAGGCAGATTCAAGAGGACTCACTGTACTATTCATGTGCTGTGCTGCATGCAAATGCGATGACAACAGAGTTCGGCATAAAATGCACCGCCCCAGTGTGTGATTTGAAGTACGTCCAGTACGTATTTAGTCTCTTACCCACAGACCATGATGGATGAGGCTCGGTACAGTATTGCTGTAAGAACCATATTCTTCCAACACTGTGGGTGCGCCACATATAGCTGTGACATCATTCGAGGCCGGTGGTTCTTCTCCGGCTTGGAGGAGACGAGTGGACGTCTTGGCAAATCATCGTCATGAAACGATTTGGGACCATAATGATCATCGACTGATGATGCAGATCTTTGTTGTACCCAGCCACATGTGGCGGATAACTAACTAGGTACTTAAGAAATGTCCTTCAAGTTAGGCTACAGAAATAAAGTAGCCTAAGTGATGGTCTAATTTGGGATAAAGGTGAACAAGTTATTTCGTCTCTTATGCTTTTAACAGTCAATTCTTTTGACACCCTGCGGCTAGGTACCCAGGAGGTATGCCTGGGCTGAATTACAGGACAGTAGGCACAGAGTACTGGACTGATATAGACGCACAGAAACGGTTCCTGAATTTGGATGGGAAAAGGCGAATCTACAGAGAATGCCTTGGCAAGCATTATTCCCTGTTCCTCGGAGTTGTTTCATCATTAGAAAACTTCGTCTTCCAATAGAAAGAGGTATTATTTACCGTTATACCCGTCTAGGCTGCCAGAGGCGCTGAAGAGCGAAAAAATCTTTTTACAGTACAGTACATACATGTGGACCATGATGATGACTGGTCCCTGGGTTTTGATGCTGACATCGGACGTTTTTTGACATCCGTATTACCGCTTGTTTATTAAGAAATTTCTGTCTTGTCGTAGGTAATTACTAAACCATAGGCAAATACGGATACATACGTATGTATTATTTTAGGCCGTATGCACCTTGCAGACCAGCGCCAAGCCTAACATCTCCGCTTCGAATCACCGGAGGTCCTCCGGAGGGAGCAGGCATCCGATGATTAATATTACAGTATCGAAACGGACATTGTATAGCATTTGCTAATAATGGTGAACCTGAACATGAATGAATATGTATCGACTACCTATATATCTGGTTATATGCACCACGACGAGTTTGAACTGGAACTAGCAATTGAGTTTACTAAGAATAGACAATGACCAGCTGCGTGCACTTACACCAAGTCACTTGAATTGTCAGATCCAAAGAAATCGTCGAATACCTGTAGCTCCAGGAACACCGGCTCTAGTTTCTCCCTTTAATGTGACATCGTACAAACTGCCATCCTCGGCGCCAAGGCAAACAAACAGTGTGGGAAGTCTCTGAGGCGTTTGTTGCAACGATAGACTTTTCACAACCTTGAATGGCAGTACTGTACTATGGCAGTATCTATCTTATCCGTATATCCATGGATGGCAACCTGCTTATTTCCGATGTCTGAAATGACTGTATCCGTGTCCGTACTACTGTATGTAAACAAATTCGGTGATGTGTACGGATAGTAAGTAACTTTTGCTGAAGGTTGCTTAACCTTTCAACACTACAATGACCCCGAATGTTTTCCTTTCAGTGTCCGTGTGTCTAGTTAACGATTGAACAATCTTCGTATCATGTCTTATCTACCATCTTGTCTCAGCACTTGGCATACAGTGTGTTAAACAATGCATCCCTAGAACATGATACCATTCGATATTTATTGGGCTTTCCTTTTAGAATTGGGCATTAGTTTTGTTTGCGGGCATTCAAGTGTCTAGGCCACCCGCCTCTATTGGTTCAACTTTACTTACACCGTCGAGTAAGTCGAGACTCTATATCTGGAACATGGCACAGGCCCCGTTGCCGGCTCGGCAATGTCTACTTACCATCGTCTAAGTCATCAAAAGCATACGCAGGCTTAACTCGTTGCTCAAAATGGATTGGGTAGCATATGGTTGTGTCAGATGATAGAATGCGCGATGTTGAAATACCAGTTTCTACTCTTTCAGAATAAAAATGCTGGGAGCAAGACTCGGACACTTTGCCCTCTACAGTCAAATCACTGTTACCCTTCAACTTCCTAAGCCAGCCATGTTCTGCTTTCTGTCAAAGAATACTAGGGTCGAGCTGGCTGACTCGCTGCCATGCTCTGCCAAGCAAGGTTAACCCTGCTTATCTCGGGAGAGCAACATAATCTCAATTAGCAACGAGTTAACAAAGCCCCAGCCATGGATATATCCTACCCAGACACAGGCCCCTCGACGCCTTGACATTTCGAATGGCCCGAGACTGGCCACGCGACTGCACAGATCCCCCCATCTTTAAAAAGATAGCAATCGTGATATATGACAACATCTTACCCGCGGATGCTCCAAGGGTCCAGGGCTGACGAAAGCGGCAAATGAAAGTCTAGAACGGACAGACTCTACCAACAATGGGTACTATAAGCATGGCTGTTCCTAGCTTTCTATGTCGTGCATGGTCTAGTTGAGTTGTGTCGTATTGAACGCTCACTGGACAATTAGACCATCTTAAACCCAATTGGTCGATCTACGGTACTTGAAACAGGTAGTTTCATCGAGGATATCCGGGAAGATCGTCAATATTTGGTTCAGCTGAAGATCCTACTAAGCGGTGTGATAGCTTATTAAGTGGTAGTGCGGAGATACTCAATATCGTTGCTGGGCTTCAGTCCGGGCATGTCCGCCGAAGCAAATACTGCTGAGTTGTTCAACCGTCTGACGGGGAGTCCTTGCTGGCTATGTTGCATCGAACGAAAGGAAACAACATTGATGAAAACCTAGAGGTCATGTCCGTTCGTGAGCGTTTAGTGAGAATAGTGGCGTGTGTTTTCAATTTTCTTAAAAGATATACCGTAAACTCAATAGACCTAGGTTCTGTCTAACACTCAGCCAACATATTCTTCTTGTTTGTTTCTCTGAAATGGCAAGATATAGCTCATGCGATCTGTACTGAAAGCCATAGCTGGGTTGAATGCAATGATTTGATGAAAAGCAATGAATAGTAAAGATGATTTCTTGTACGAGTGATAGTGATATCGAAGCATGGCATGCTCTAGACAGGAGGCTACAAAACAGAGGCACAGTTAGCAGGGAATCTTGTATGATATCAAAGTAAACTAACTGCAGGACTTGCAAATATGTAGACTTAGTAGTACTATGTCAACGCAGCTCTCTCTTGTACCACAACATAGCTAAATGAACACACCTTCCATATTCAACAGCACTTAACAATAGGTAGGAGTCCTCGGGTCGTTCCTCTATAAGAGCTGCGCAAGTTGCAGTATCTTACTTTGTTTTCACCCGAAGACGTTACTATTCAATGACTTACGTGCCTTACCACCCACCCCCTACTATATACGAGATGCTTCTTAGTTCTCCCTGCACTAGGTTTGTAATACCTTACTTACCTGCAGGAAGTCACTTGCCTTATTGCCTGTCCATCAGCAACCGACAGATAAACCAGGCAAAAAGCAAAGACAAAGAAAGAAACGTTTTACAGTTAGTTGTTGATGCTGGTGACTAAAACTGCAAAAGAGAAACTCCGGTACAGGGAATCGAACCCTGGGCTCCGCGGAACTTAACCTCTCAGGTTATGAGAGCGCGAAATGTTAGCCACTACACCATACCGGACAGTAGATGCTATTTAGACTTGCAATTGGCAACCAGGTAGTCTGACATGAACAGATACCTGGCCAATCGTGCAAGTACAAGTCATCTTGGAATGACTTGTAAAAACTTCGTACATAGTGTCACTGGACTAGTTGGAGTATACCGAGTTTCTTCACTCATCACTATATTCTTTCCTCGTAGATCTACGAGACAGTGACTGTCACGTTCCCCTTAAAGCTCTCGCTCGAGTTGCCAACAAAGACTGTAAAGTCACCAGGCTCAACAACATATTTCATCTTGCGGTTCCATAGGCCCCAATCCTCAACTTTAAGATCGATCTTAACAGTCTCGGTCTTACCTGCCTTGACAGCGACCTTCTTGAAACCCTTGAGTTGGTACCGAGGAACGTCGACCGAGGCGATCATGTCTTTAACGTAAAGCTGGACAACCTCAGACCCGTCACGCTTGGACTTATTGCTAACGTCGACGGAAACAGTGACTGTGTCGGAGGCCGTTACGTTCTTCTTAGAAACGGAGATCTTGGAGAAGTCAAACTTGCTGTATGAAAGACCATAGCCGAACGTGTAGAGAGCCTCAGGGTTCTCGAGGATATAGTTGTTGCCGAACTCAAGAGTGCCGTTCTCGTAAATCTTGCCAGGATTGGGATAGGCACGTGCAGAGTTGAGGTAATCATAGTAGATTGGGGTAGTGCCAACGTCGTAGGGAAAGCTAACGGAAAGCTTGCCTGAGGGGTTGACGTTGCCGTAGAGGATGTCAGCGAGAGCATGACCTCCCTCTTGAGATTGGTAGAACTGCTGAACAAGAGCAGCAGCCTCTTTGGAGATCCACGGTTCAGTGATGGGTTTGCCGGAGCTGTAGACGACAACGGTGGGCTTTCCACTATCAATAATTGCCTTGACGAGCTTGGGCATGGCCCCGATGAGATTCAGGTTGCTAGCATCGATATGCTCACCAGTGGTGGCGTTGAGACCAGCCCAGAGTTCGTTCTGGTCGCGAGTCCAAGTTCCGACGACAACAACAGCGATGTCGGCAGCCTCAGCGGCAGCGATAGCATCCTCGAAACCAGATTCGTCCGAGGACCAACGCTCACAGCCTTGAGTGAAGGTAACGTTGCCCTTGCTGGCAGCTTTGATACCATCATAGGGGGTGACACCTCTGGTCATAGCAGTACCAATGACATAGTCACCGTACTATTCAGCGTCAGTGTTTTGTTTAATTCCAGAGGATGAGAATATCACATACGTTGACATAGCCATGAGCCATCGGTCCAATGACGGCAACATTGGCGTCTTTCTTCAATGGAAGAACGTCCTCGTGGTTCTCAAGAAGAACAATGCTCTCAGCATCAAGCTGACGAGCGACCTTTTTGTGAGCCTTGGTGTTGACATAGTCCCAGATCTTATCGTCAGCAACACCAGTGAAGGGTTTCTCGAAAAGACCCATCTCAAACTTGGCACGAAGAACACGAGACACTGCTGTGTCGACAACCTTGTTGTCTAGCTTACCGGCTTTGACAAGCTCAGGGATGATCTCGAAACTCCAGTAGCCACCGCCCATCTCGGCATCGTTACCAGCAGGGAGAGCCTGTGCTTCATTAGTATTTGACTTGGTCCTTTGTGGGGAAACCGACCTCGAGAGTAATGCACTCGTCATCCTCGAGAGGGCAGACATTGAAGGCCTGAGCAAGGCGAGCAGTACCGCCGGCATCGGATATGACATAGTACTTATAATCCCATTCGTCTCGAAGGATATCAGTGAGGAGATGAGAGTCTGAAACGACAGGAACACCGTCGTAGGAATTGTAAGAGGACATAATGGAGGTCGCTCCGCCGTCGATGATGGCTCGCTTAAAAGGGGGGAGATAGAGAGACCGCAATTGTCGCTCACCGCCGTGAACAGGGGCGGTGTTGATACCTTGTTCAGGTGTCGCAAATGCAGCCTTCATTGTCAGTTACTTGTTTGGACTGGCGATGGATGTTAGATGTGGCTTACGTAGTGCTTCACCATAGCCGACACTCCTCCAGCTTGAAGGCCCTTGACGTATCTGTAACCCATCTCTCCCGCACTGTAGTAAGTTAGCATATATCATCGCCGGTCATGAGTAAAAGTCATACAGATAAGAATCCTCGCTGAAGCATTCTTCGACTCGTCCAAATCGCAGCTCTCGGGCGAGATCGACTTGTGGAGAGAAGAGCTGGTTTATACCAAGAGCTCGAGATTCCGTAGCAATAACGTCGGCCATCTTCTCGATGAGCTCAGGGTTGAATGAACATCCCATGCCGATGGGTGAGTTGAAGATGGTTCCGTTGAGGATCAAAACTCCGTGGAGACCTTCACTCTGAACAAAGGCGGGAATACCTCACATCTGTCAGTTCATGAAGTGAAAGTCTCAACAAGGCATTGTGACTCACCGAGCTCAGTCTCTTCCATGAGATAGTCCTGTCCCAACTTGGCAGCCTTCTTGATGGTGGTCATGTTGGCGTACAGGCCAGTCCAGATGGAATTGGCACGGTATTTGAAGTTCCATTCCAAGCCGGTTCTATTGACAGCCTCTGTAGTAAGATTGAGATAGTTGGTCATGTCACCCTGGATCAACTGAGCAGTCTTCTCCTCAATCGTCATGCGCTTGAGGAGATCCGAGACTCTATCGTCGACAGAAGCTTTGGAGTCCTTGTAAACAGGTTTATCCTTAGCAGCCTGGCCTGCCGTGGCCAGTGCTACCGCACAAAGGTATCCAGAAAGCTTCATTCTGGAATATTGAAGATGAGAAAGAGGCTACTCGAGAGCTATAGACAAGGGCGCTTGGGATCTACATGAATTTATACACTAGAGAATCCTTGTCCCTTTACAATTAACCGCGGAGCCTGGAGCATGGATAACCCCCTCTTCTCGTACATCATAGTATAGATTCACGATACTCGTCAGCTGCACTGCATATGAGTTTGGCTACTGACTTGATTCGAATTAGGTCATGTAATGGAAGGCCTTTACGGACGTTACGACCGAAGCACAGCAGATCATGACATGGCGGGCTTCTGGGGACCCTGGAAGAATGCGGGGCAGAAGAAGAGAAGAAGGAGATGGGCAAAGGACTTGGATTCGTGGACTTTGTTTTTAAGTTGACATGAGAGCAAGTTCAAAAGGTGTGAGGTCAACCATTGGGGCGGTATATCAGGATCAGATGGAAAGACGAGCCGAATATCCTAGCACAGATGCAAGGCAGAGGTTCTGGTCATGGAACATGTGTCATGTAGACCAGATCCCTCGAGTTCTACAAAGTACTTACAGTGCAGTACAATACAGTAGACTACAGTATCCAATGTGAGTAAGTTCCATAGACGTCGGTATAAGTCAACCCGAGATTTTCTAATGGCCGAGCAGCCGTTAGCTTCCACAGTCGGACACTTACTGGATTACAGTGGCTCTAGCCTGTAAACCCCGCATGTTCACTCCCTGTATTTAGCCGGGGGTGCTTCTAGTGCCCGCTGATTTATCCACCAGTCGATCAATCCCGCAGGGGACCCTTGATAGTCAGTCTCATCCCGTCTCGTCTCATCTCAACATCATGTGTATTGTCGTCACTTACTATCATGACAAGATGGTGGGGTCAAGGAGGGGAAAACACGGGATGGACCCAGTAATCGACGGATGAATGTTATCGTAGGATTCCCGCAATATGGACTGACAAGGACAGACAGAGAAATCAGAATCTCCCATTCAAAGACCCCTAGGGACCTACTACTTCCTTGAGCTTTTCTTCTTCCTCATATCTACAACGCAGATAGTCTAGGCCATAGAATTGGCTTACATCAACACCAAAGATGCACCTTCGCGATGGCATGTGGCTACCTGCCCAAGACTTCCGAACTGAATATGCCGAAGATGTCTACGAAATCACCCCCAACCAAGACCAACAGGCATTGAGCTTGCTATGTCCGACAAAGCACATTCGGACTCGTGGAGATGGCCTCAACCAACCTACTCTTACTCTTGATATCAAGGCCGAGATGGACGGCATCATTTCGATTGAGAGCACACACTGGGCTGGTGCTCAACGGACAGGTCCCAACTTTGATCTCTTTCCTGCTGGCCAACCAAAGGTCGAGGGGAAGATTCTAAAGACTGACAAGGGAACCACACTCCAGTCTGGATCCTTGTCTGCTACTATTCACCCCGATCAGCACAACTTCGACATCAAGTTCCACAGCTCTGATGGCAAGAAGCACCTGACGAATCTCGGCAACCGCAGTACTGGCTTTGCCTACTCCCCTGCTCCTACATCGCAAATCCAGACTGGAAACATGGACGATTTCAAGCACTATATGTTTATGCAAACAACTTTGTCTGTTGGCGAGTCTGTTCATGGTCTGGGTGAACGATTCGGTGCCTGGAATAAGGTTGGCCAAAATGTTGTTCTTTGGAATGCAGACGGTGGCACCTCGAGTGATCAGGCCTACAAGAACGTTTCTTTCTGGATGAGCAACCGCGGATATGGTGTGTTCATCGATTACCCTGGCAAAGTCGACCTCGAGATTGGTAGCGAGCGATGTTGTCGTGTGCAAACAACTATCGAGGGCCAACGTCTCAAGATGTACATCATCTACGGCGACGGGCCCAAAGACGTTCTCAACAAGTACACTGTCCTCACTGGAAAGGCCAACAAGGTTCCTAGCTGGAGTTTTGGTCTTTGGTTGACTACCAGCTTCACCACCAACTACGATGAAGCCACCGTCAACTCCTTTCTGGAAGGCATGAAGGCTCGCGGCTCGCCTGTCGACGTCTTCCACTACGACTGCTTTTGGATGAAGGCTTTCCGGTGGACAGACTTCATCTTTGACTCTGAGCGTTTTCCTGATCCCAAAGGTCAGATCTCGCGTCTCAAAGAGAAAGGCCTCTGCAAAAAGGTCTGCGTCTGGATCAACCCCTACATCGGCCAAGCTGGTGTTGCCTTTAAGCATGCCGCTGAAAAGGGCTATCTTCTTAAGCGTAAGAACGGCGATATCTGGCAGTGGGACTTGTGGCAGGCCGGTATGGGTCTTTTGGACGTGACAAATCCTGAGGCTTGTGCTTGGTATGTCGAGTGCCTTAACAGCCTCTTCGATAAGGGTGTTGATGCCCTCAAGACCGACTTTGGCGAGCGTATTCCCACTCTTGGTGTCCAATGGCACGACCCCACGATCGATCCTCACAAAATGCACAATTACTATGCATTCGCATACAACAAACTCGTCTATGAAGCTCTTCAGAAACGATATGGTAACGACGAAGCCGTTCTTTACGCCCGTGCTGCCTGCGCGGGAGTACAAAGATTCCCTCTTGTCTGGGGTGGTGACTGTGAGTCCACGCCAGAAGCACTCGCTGAGTCTGTCCGCGGCGGTTTGTCCATGGGTTTGAGTGGTTTCACCTTTTGGAGTTGTGATATTGGTGGCTTTGAAGGTAGCCCTCCGCCATGGATCTACAAGCGGTGGGTCGCCATGGGTCTCTTGTGCAGCCACAGTCGTCTTCACGGAAGTAACTCGTATCGGGTGCCCTGGATTGTTGACGACGACGATACTACTGAGGAAGGATGTTCAAAGACCCTGGCCAAATGGACGGCGCTCAAGACTCGTCTGATGCCGTACATCTTCTCTCAGGCGATAGAGTCTATTGAAGATGGAATTCCCATGTCCCTGCGGGCTGTTGCCCTTGAGTTCCCCGACGACCCTACCTCGTGGTTCCTCGATCGCCAGTTCATGGTCGGATCTCAGCTCCTGGCAGCTCCCATCTACGAAGAGTCTGGCGAAGTCGAGTTCTACCTACCCAAGGGCAAGTGGACATGTTACTTTACCAACGAAGTCAAGTCGGGTCCTGGCTGGTTTAGAGAGAAACACGCTTTTGGTACTCTGCCCCTTTACGTCCGTGAGAACACGGTTCTTGTCCTCGGTAGCCGTAAGGAGGTCGGTGCTGCCTACGATTTTGCCAACAATGTTGAGGTTGCTCTGTACCAAACTCGGCCTGGCTCCAAAACCACAGTGGTGGATGGCGAGGGAAATACCGTTGCTGAACTTGTTGTTGGTGATGACGGTAAGCTGCAGGGTACTAATCAACTAAAGGGCGATTCCAAGGTTGCGGAGAACGGACGTGACTTGGAGGGAGATGCCCTTGTATATATTGAGTCCCTGTGATGCTATGTGAAGAAGACAGGATAGTGAATAGAACTGTCAACGCGAACAGCTAGACAATGCTCTCTACATGTGGTGCTTCGTCAGATCGAGACTCAAAACCTAGACGTAGCTACCAAAATTGTCCCGAGTAGATCGTCAGCTGTCGATCTCGGCATCTAATTGCCCGAAGCTGCGGATATTGGCAGGTATCCGTTGATGTTTGGTAAAGCCATTGGAGCTGGAGCTACTTCTGAGTTGCGACATGGATGTCAGCGCCAACGGTCAGCACTAGATCAGTTACGCCCTGTCTTCGGGCCCTCCTTCTATCTAACGTATTTAGTCCAAGAGTCTCATTCATAGCTCGACAATAATCCTTTGAACCGTCAAGTACCTGGCCTGACATGCGACACATATGCTCTCCCCACTAATGGAGACTATACTGTCATGGAACTTCAGGGTCTCGATTTGGGGGCATTGGGGGTTGCCCAAAGAGGAAATTTTCAGACGCTCCAATGCGATATGATTGGTCAAGTTCCGTCATGGTCTGAGACCTGCAGTCTGTTGTGAAAATGTCATAAATCCAAGTATCATAAACTGTGTCAAATTCAGCACTTGATTGATTCTCTGCTTGCCAACGAGAACTTCTACAACATCCCAGATTCAGTTTTTATGCCTCCCCGATAGTAAGTTTGTACAAATATGGCTCCAGATTAAGATATAAAAATGAAAAATGATTATGGTGGTATTCGGTATATCCTTGCAGTGTGTCATTTTGATCTAGCATTGCCACGATGTAGCCCAGACACACAATCTAAAGAGCAGCATCTGCATATACTCGTGTAGCTATGACAAGTATCAACTCGGGCTCCTACCTAAAACATCTTGCGGTCTTCTTCTGTCCTAACAATCGTAGTCAAACTTCATGAAATGTACCTATGTATTGATGATCTGAGCTCGGGTAACCCGAAAGTCGGCCTATAGAGTTACAATCAGAGACGTGATTGGCCCGGCTGTAAGTGAAAGCGAGAGTGATCAAAGGTACCTTTACTTTACTTCACTTACCTATTCTAAACATGCGAATTCATATTTAGCCGAATTGAAAAGGTCAGATCAAGGGCCATATGCCAAGTTACTGTACTGCCTCTACTGAGTTCCTGGACGGCACAAGGTATGCCCCGATGACTGGTCAGACCACAACTGTAGTTCAGTCTTCACAATGCTATACGCGGTTTCTTCTACTGATCTCGCTACCTTTGGCATTTAGCCGGCACTGGCGAGTGATAGTTGGCGTTTTATTTCTCCGACCGCTCGGTGCCGACCCGGAATCGCCTCGAAGGAGCCTTGTTTAAGAAGCCGATGACTGTCATGATCGGCCTTGGCATGCCGTGTTACGTCTTCCCGTCATGTCATCTTGCTGTATGCCACCAAGATGACCCATTTATAAATCCTCGACGATCATGTGTAGTACTTCGAACCTAACGGAAGCCAACACTTGCGTGGTGATAAGGGCACTCCATTGTCTAGTGATACGACTATCGAGACATTCCCTAGACCCCCTGGGTGAGTAGATTTAGATAGGTGGGACCATGGAGGCTACAGTGATTAACATAGAACCATCTCCAGGGGTATCGAGAATGGAGCAATGACTCTGGGGAAGAAGATCGTACAAATAAACTCGAGGGCCGCCGCCTATCACTTCTGGGTACTTTATCCACCTCGGTTCCAAGTTTGAAGCTCCTCACTCGACGTAACGAAACACAGATATCATACAGCCCTAAGAGGTATTTGAAAGGTGTCACAATGGGGAAAGCCTACAGCATTGGCCTGGCTTGCTTCGCAGCCATAGGGTGCGTATCACCACTAAAACTTCAATAGTGATACTGACAAGCATTGTTCGAATTCAGCTCCTTTCTATTCGGCTACGACTCTGGTGTTATGACAGATGTCATCGCCTCGAAGCACTTCCAAAACTACTTCGACACAACATCCACTTCTTCCATCATAGGGGCCATTAACTCTACATTCAGTGGGGGTGCGGTATTCGGAGCCTTGTTTGGTGGAGTGATTATGGATAAATTTGGTCGAAGGAAGACTATTGGCATTGGTGCATTTATTTGCACGATTGGTGGTGTTCTCCAAGCTGCCTCTTACCAGTATGTGTCTTTTAGGTTACTGAACTCTCTCGCTTATTGTTGACTAACACATTACTTAGCCTTGCTATGATGCTAATCGGACGGATCATTGCTGGCTTTGCCGTTGGTCTACTCTCTATGAGTGGTGAGTTTCTCTATGCTGTCCTATCAACTCCATGACTGACAACCATTGAAGTCCCAGTATATCAAAGCGAATGCGCCTCTCCTAAGAACCGAGGCCTCATCGTTGGACTCGCCCAACAAATGATCGGGGTCGGCTTCATTGTCTCTACTTGGGTTGGATACGGCAGCCATCACATGCCTGATACTTCATCCTTCCAATGGCGATTCCCTCTTGCATTCCAAGCATTTCCTTCCGCGCTGTTATGCCTGGGTATGCTCTGGCTTCCCGAAACTCCTCGCCATCTCATTGCGACCGACCAATTGGACGATGGGTTGAGGACACTACGGAAGTTGCACTTCGACGGCTCAAATGAAGACTGGATCAAGTCTGAGTTCAATGAGATCAAGCTTACTATAGACGCCGAGAAGGCTGCCACTGCACCAGGCTGGCTGATTATGTTCAAGGTACCACAGTGGCGAAAGCGACTTATGCTTGGAACTCTGGTACAGGTGTTTACTCAGTTTACTGGTAAGTTTCCCGGTAGACGATTCTACTCATCACAGATTTGTTCGACAAGGACATGCTAACATTGCTTGTAGGAATTAATGTAATCGGGTAAGCAACTCCTCCCCAGATTCCTTCAGCTCCGCTCTTAGCATAAACATAAAGTCTCCCGGATGAAAGCTTCGAATCTCACTAACATGATACAAGATACTACCAAACCATCATGTATGAGAGCCTTGGCATTACTGGTAAGACGAGTCTGCTCGTGGCAGGGATTTACAACTGCACTGGCCCCCTCGCGAGTAAGTCACAAGCCCTTTATCTCGCACAGCAATACACTAATAACACTGCTCAGACTTGGTCTTCATCACCTTGATCTCGGATAGAATTGGCCGAAAGAGGCCTCTTATTTATGGTATCATCGCCATCACCATCGCTTTAATCCTAGAGAGCGTTGTCAACAGCCAAAATGTCGACGGCAAGCACCACGGCCTTAGTATCGCTGGCGTTGCTTTCTTATTCTGCGTCACTGTCATCTTCTCACTATCCTTCGGTCCCGTTAGTTGGACGTACATGGCCGAAATCATGCCTTATCAGATACGAGGTAAAGGATGTGCTTTTGCCACAGGCATCGGAAACTGGCTCGTCTCGACCTTTTGGAACCAAGTCAGTCCTTTGGCACTCAAAGAATTAGGCTGGAAATTTTACTTTCTATTCGTTGGTAAGTAGACGCCTGCAACTCTTTCAGGTTCAGCTAATTTATATGGAATAGCGTTCAACATTGTCATTACTCTTCCTACTCTCATCTTCGCCTTCCGAGAGACAAAGGGTCTGTCTCTTGAAGAGATCGACCTTATGTTTGGAGATCGAGCTCTAGGAAATCTACCAGGGGATCTTGAGAAGGATGGCGGCGTTGTTGCTGTGACAAATTCGCACGATGAAAAGCCCGACTCAAAACTGTAGTTTTCGTATGCAAGATACAGTTTCTTTCATTTTTACTGTGAACTTCTTGCTTATGTGTTTGAAAGGTGACAATGTACGGATCTCATGCCAAGATGTTATTTACGATCATTTTCGTAGTTTCAGTGCAGGTTCAGGAAGAGCGTGCGTGGGTTTTCTAAAGTCAAGTATGCTAGCTACTGAAGATAGGTGCTGTCCCTTACATGCAAGTCACAAAGACATCCCCTTATGGAGCGCAGTTTGGCTGGCGTTTTAACAACTAGCTACTCAATCCGGTATGGCTGACGATATCTTCGAATTCTTCAACAATCGCAGACAACCTAGGGAACATGGCTCTCAATACAGGAATGCTTCTTCAACAATTTACCGGCCTTCCGGTCTACTAGCTCGAGATAGAGTACAATAATGCCAATTGCAGGCCCCTCCATCATCAAACAGCCTAAAATCCATCCGGTATGGTGTAGTGGCTAACATTTCGCGCTCTCATAACTGAGAGATCAGTACCGCGGAGCCCAGGGTTCGATTCCCTGTACCGGAGTTTCTTTTTTTGCACTTTAAACAATCAGTCTCGCTCGGTTTATCATCCATCACCCATAGTGACCAGTCAGTGCAGTTGTGTGTTGTTTATTTAAACGGTAAATGGATAGCAAAGTGCAAAAGGCGCTTGAGGGCATGTTCAATAGATAAAGAACATTGTATAGCAAGTAGTCCGAAAATAAGGTAAAAAGACTTATGGTATACCGGTCTTCTTCCTTTCTGGTACGATTTGTATGTGTTACATGTATGTAGGTAGGTAGGTATGAATTGTGGTAATACAACTGCAATTAAACTGCCAGCAATAAATTGAAAGCTGTATTAATCTATCAATGCCTTATCTTATCTGTTATCGTGGTCAGAAAGTGCTTTATCCGGCACCGGTCATTGTATCATCCGTGTTTTGTCCAATCAGGAGAGACCGCGCTCGGAAATGTGGTCATGGGCTACGGGAAGGCGGGCAGCCTCGCTTCTTGTTCCAGCTTCTCCTCGTCGTCCCAGCACAACCGATCAAAATTGCTTCCGATCAAGCGTACCGCACCAACACGACTTTTTGTTTCGAATTGAAGCTTTCCTCCCTTCCAGCGATCACCTTGAGTCTTTTAGCGCCATCCGCTCGTTCTCGACGCGCCCAGACGGCCTGGCGCCTCCCCGTCGCTTCACCCTCAATACCGACCGAGTCGACTTTTCATTCCAACAACTGCTTGTCATGGCGTCGCAGCAGGTTCTCTTCGCTGAGACAATAGCGGGCATGAAAAAGGCTTTTAAAAGGAAATCATATGGTACGCAAATTTTGTGCGCTTTTTTGCGCCTGAAGAATCCCCAGCTGACCGTGCCAACCACAGAGTCCGACTCAGATTCCGAAATCGAGAGCTATAGCAACCGTGGAAATAAGCTCAAGAAGAAGGCACGATTTGCCCGTCAAGGGCAATTGGTTCCGAATAATGGCCCGAGCTCCTATAAAGAGGTTCGTCACGTAGACAAACCCTCTTTACCCATCACTGACCTCACCAGTATGTCGAATACGCCGGCGTGTGCCGACCAATCCTTTGTCGCAATCCTCCCTTAGTCGACGAGGAAGGATATGAGATAGACAGCGACGATGAGGACGAGGAGCGCGTACACGAAGCCGAGGCCTCGGCCGCGGAGTTGAATCCATATGCCAACATTCAAATAGAGAGTATGTCGATTTCTTTGAAAGTCAATGACACAGCTAATGAAAGTAGATATCCTTGCACCACTTACCGCATCGACCGCCTTACCGACACATCCAACCCTCTCGAAACCCTTCACGTCAAAAACACTTACTCGGCTCGTTGATCAAAGCTGTGACATTATGCGCAAAGAAAATCGTTCGTTGTGGAAAGTCAGGCATCTCCTGACAGCCCTGTGCGGCGACTACACTTGGGTTCCATGCGAGATGATGGTCCGACCGGCAGATGTCGAGCTTTACACAGATAACCATATAGCACGCCATCTATTGGCTCTATCTCAAGCAGTATCAGCGCTTCCTGCAATCACCAATGGCGATATTAGTCAACAGCAAAATGGGGTTGGAGTTGGAGACATTGCACCAGATGCCACCTTGGGCGTGGAAGGAGAACCCATGGATAACGACGCGGCGGAGGATGCTGATATAACCATGACAGATGCGGGGACGGCCGACCCAGATGATTCTCATCTTGAAGATGCCATCGACGATGTGAAAATGGATGCTGAAAATAATGTGGGCATGAACTCGAATGTTCAGAATGGCGAGCAGACGCCAGCTTTACCAGCCAATGTTACTCAAAAGCTCAATGATCAAACAACAAACGGTGTCGTCGAGAGTTCGAACGAACAGAAGCAAGGCAAGCCCGGAGCTGGGGTGGCCGACGCCTCTACACAGCCTACAGCCGGCGATACGCATCAACAAACCGATCTACCTGAGACAATAGTACCAGACGCACCCCTGGTATCCGAAGAAGACGATTTCATTCATCCTTTGTTCCTTGCACCTGCAGGTGCAAGGCCAGATAGGGATATTGGTTTGCCAGATCAAGAAGCAGAAGATGTCCGGCGGCTACTAGCTCTGTATGTGCAAAAGCAAGAAGAGGTCTGCCGGGGAGCAAAGAAGTTGTTCTTGGGGCTTCTCAAAGCTGAGCAGCTACGAAAAGATGTGCTCCACTGGTCCAAGGCAGAAGCTCATGCAGGGCCTAACCGAGACATGTCGGACGGCGAGGATTGGTACGACAAGGAGGAATGGGGCTTAACAGAAGATCTTAAGAAGGGGCAGGACGAAGAAGAGGAGGACGTCCAGACAACAGGCAAGAAGACGAGAAACCGCCGCCAATAACGCTGGGTTCTTTTGCTGTTACGGGATGATAATGACTGATTCGTCGGGGTTGATTGTTTGGGCGTTCCAAGGATGGCGTTTAGAATATCCGCGATAAGAGCGCATGATTTTGCAGCATCCATACATAGGTATGAATATTAAAGCATTTTAATAATTCTGATGATTTGACCCAGTTGTCGGCTAGTGAGGCTTCTCTCCCAGCTTGGACGGTTGAAATTGGGTGAAGAATGGTTGCCTTACTTGATTGGTTGCAAGGATGTTGTTCTGTGTGTGAGTGAATGAAAGCCGGCCTGGCCCCCGGGATCGGGTGGTTGTCTTCGGTTGATGTTCCTCTGAAGCTCTCTCGATCCGAACATTCTCCACTAATTTCCAGCACAGTACCTGCTATCCATTATGACGCTGCTCTGTCCCGTACCGTACCTAACCCGTAACCTGTTACCTACCCCCGGTCCTTTCCTCTTCCGCTTTCCAGTCTCTTCCATGTGACAGGACAAGCAGGACAAGCCAGCAGAGCACCTGCTGCACCTACCCTAGCTCCCTAGGCTCTCTCTTTCTTCAGATTCTCTTTTCAATCCTCTCTTTCTTCCATTTCCCCCATCTTACTGTAACAACAAACAAAGTTGGTTGTCTGCACTTTCCAGCTCTCTGTTGTCAGTGACTTATACGTGAACTTGTTACATCAGTGATCATCACGTCTACTTACCTCACTTTATTCTATTACCTATTGCTCTCAGCCATCATCATGGGCATCATGGCTCTTGGTCCGCAAGATTTCATCGACTATGTCAACTACGACAAGCAGAGTCTGTACAGTAAGTTGACCTGGGTTCTGCCTTTGTGTAAGTAGTAGCGAATCTAATCCGGTCTATTCGTTCGTTCCAGTCTCAGCTGCCTCTATTGCCTTTAACCCACTCTTCTGGAAGTGAGTTACTCAGTCCCAAAGTGACGACCTATCATTACTGACTTGTTTTTCCCAAGCATCGTCGCCCGTCAAGGTATGCAGAGCTCGTAACGTAAACACGTATGATACGCTATTGTCGACTAATACTGAACGGCTGAAAGAATACCACAATAAGCTCCTTACAAAGCTCTTTGGTGGGAACTCCAAAGCTGCCTGCTACGCCCTCGCCTTCACCATATTCTCTCTCGGTATGGTTCGCGATTTGATCTACAAGAATGCCATCTCCGAACAGCCCACACACCCCGCCCTTGTGAGCGACTTCATACAAGCTGCCGCTGCCGCGCTCTTCATTGTCGGTAATGTTCTGGTCGTCTCTTCAACCTGGCGACTTGGCATTACTGGTACCTTCCTCGGTGACTACTTTGGTATTCTCATGGACGAAATGGTGACTGGCTTTCCCTTCAACGTGACCGGTTCTCCCATGTACACTGGCTCTACCTGCAGCTTCCTTGCCACCGCCATGTGGTATGGCAAACCCGCCGGTGTCCTACTCACCATGTGGGTTCATATTGTCTACAAGCTTGCCCTACGTTACGAAGATCCCTTTACTTCTGAGATTTACGCCAAGCGTGAGCGTGAGCGTGCTGCGGGTAAGAAGTCCAATTAAGCCCCCTAGCTATGCGTCGCTACTCTTGCAATTGAAAAGACTACACGAGTGGCGAGGGCGAGATAATACGGAGGTAGAGCCTCACTGTTCGCGTCTAAAAAGGCAAGCGGAGTGAAGGTTGCATGACAACCTGATTCTATGCACTATTGTGCAATGTGCACCAGGTTGGCACAGGAAAGCTGAGCCTTTCAACAGGCCAGGTGCCTCTCAACAGGCTAAAGGAGTTTCCGAACACAAACAGACACCTATACCATGCTGTTACCGACATCAATCAATCGGTGGGCATAAGGTACATTTGATCATATATATACCAATACCAGACTCAACATTCAGATGTGAGGCAAGATGCGAGCAACTCATATCGAATATCAACTCGATGCCTTTCATGGCCTTCTCCTAGCATGACTACATTTTCCCTCTCTCCATATGTGATTGCATGGTGTGACAACCAGAAGTGTAGTAATTGTAAGTCAGCTCGCTAAGGACGCGCACAAGGTATACCGTAGTCATGAAAGTCGAGGAGCGAGTATTGATCAGTCAGTGACAACCTAAAACGATGGCAAACACGAACTGTGGTTCAGTTAAGGCACGATAAAATAGCGTCTGAAGCGTTCGGCTCATTCAATCATTCCTCATAACTTGAATTGAGCATCTACTCTACATTCCAGCAGTCCTGTAACAGAATCTAGACAGGCCATTGCTCGTTTTTGTTTCACGCCTCATGCATCATTCAAGACCAATAACCCGGTTTCCTTTTCAACAACAACATCGACTCCAACTTCGGCCGAGCTTGAATACCTATGTCTCAGAGGGCTTGTTGTCGGGAAGCAGATCAACAGCAGTAGCCTCGACAGGTTTCTTCTCCTCGGTAGACTTTTGTTCAGTTGCAGCCTCGCCGGCCTTCTCAGCTTGACGGAGGGCGAGTTTCTGCTGCTTCTTCTTCTCCTTGGCAGCCTTCTTAGCCGCGGCCTTTTCGGCCTCGAGCGCCTTTTGTTTTCGGATCTCCTCACCCCCGAAGGCCTCCCGCCATTCATCGAGCTTGGATGCAGGAATCTGTGTGAAGAGGAGCTTGGGCTCGCCAATCTTTTGGCCAGGCTTGATCAGATCGCCAGACCACGTCTCGGGAATCGATACAAGGCCAGGGCTGCCAATCTGCTCAAGGATTGCCTCAGAAGTCGAAGGCATGTATGGGTACACAATGCTAGCCAGCAATTGTAAGTGGTTGATACCAAGACCGATGACAGCAGCGCAGCGGTCGGGCTCGTCGACCAGAAGCTGGTTGTTCAGCTTGCTATCTTGCAAAAGCTTGTTGCCAAGGGCCGAGATGTGCATAACAGAGGCAAGACCAGCACGAAGTTTGATGGCATCGAACTGGGAGATGAAGGTCTTGAGGGCCTCGTTGACCTCCTTCTTGTGCTCTTCTAGGCGTTCGTCTGTATACTTGGTGTAGTCTGGCACAATACCATCCATCTTGGCCTGTGCGAACTTGAGGATTCGCTGATTCAAGTTACCAAGGTTCTTGAGAAGGTCGTTGTTGTTGCAGTCAATGAACTCCTGCCACTTGAATTCAGAGTCGGCAGTTTCGGGTCGTCTTGACAGAAGATAGTATCGCCAAACATCGGGATCAACGCCAGTTTCCTTGGCAGTGTTACCGAAAACACCGACGCCGCGCGACTTGCTGAACTTGCCGCCTTCGTAGTTGAGATATTCGGTTGTTGACATCTTGTGAACCTTGGTCCAGTTCTCTCCTGTTCCGAGCTGGGAAGCAGGAAAGATGATGGTGTGGAATCTAGCGAGATGTGTCAGTTACGTCTCAAACCATTGCTTGGGCCCACCAAAGCTACTCGCGCTCGATCTCACTTACGGAACGTTGTCCTTGCCCATGAACTGATAGAGCTTGACGTTCTCTGGGTTCTTCCACCACTTCTCCCAGTTTGTTCCGTCCAAATTGTCACCGTCCACCAGGTTCTTGGTAATGGAAACGTATCCAATGCAAGCATCGAACCAGACATAAAAGACCTTCTCGGCGTACTCCTCGTTACTCAAACCCTCGAGGTCCTGAGGAATAGGAACTCCCCACTTAAGATCTCGGGTGATGCCACGGGGCAGGAGACCCTTATCGATCCATGACTGGGTGATAGAGACACAGTTGGCGCTCCAGTCTCCCTCCTTGCTACTCTTGTGGAACCAGGGCACGAGGAGATCCTTAACGGCGTCGAGTCGGAGAAAAAGGTGCTTGGTCTTTCGCTTCTCAGGGGTAGCGCCGTCGACCTTACAACGGGGGTTGATGAGGAAACCAGTGGCCTTGGCCTCGACATGATCGTCCTCTGAAGCACTAGGCTCACGCTCAGGCTCAAAAGGATCAAGAAGTCCGCCGCAAGCATCGCATTGATCGCCACGAGCACCAAGGTCGTGGCAGATGCTGCACTCTCCCTCAACGAAACGGTCCGCGAGGAATTTGCCGTGGTTAGCATGTGTACAGAATGGCTGAGTAGTTTCACGCTCCTCAATATAGCCGTTCTTCCAGAGCTCCTTGAATATCTGCTGCACAATCTGTGTCTGTTGTTGAGTGGGTGTTCGGCCGAAGATGTCAAAGTCGATACGGAACCAGTCGTAGACTCCCTTGTGAAGGGCGTGGTACTTGGCGCAAAGGTCGGCGGGCGAAAGACCCTCTTCAAGGGCCTTTGTCTCGGTAGCGGTACCGTACTCGTCGGAACCACAGATGTAGATAGTGTTGTGACCTCGAGCTTTGCAGTAGCGGGCAAACACGTCAGCAGACAGAACACTGCCGATGATGTTGCCCAGATGCGGGATGTTGTTGACGTAGGGAAGGGCGGAGGTGACGAGGATGTTGCGCTTGCCCTCTTCGGGGAGGATTGGTGTTTTGGAAGCCATTATAGGCGATTTAGAGTCGCAGTCACTGTATGAATGGACACTTATGGGCAGCAAGGGGATTTTGTGTTGCGAATGGTAGAATTTTTGTGAGTCACAGAGCTGCGATAACGCCTTTGAAGGTCAAAATTCGAAGCTGAGATAGTATGGCGGGGGCGGGGGAGGGGTGATTGGAGAATCGGCCGGGACTCGGAGAGTGGACGGTCTAGGGTAGATAAGCAAAGTAAACAATTGTCCGCATAATTGATTATACTGTATCAACAATCGCGTTATTGCTGAAAGATGGGTGTACTTATGTTTTTGATGATTCTTAGTAAAGTAGGGGATATCCTTCCCAGAAGGATCATTTTAGTCTATCACGAATCGCCATGGTAACGGTAACGTGAACTTGAGTCGTGGGGAATCAACAGCTCATGGAATGGCGATCATCAGCTTTCATACGTTTACTTGGATATGGGTTGTCTTATCAATGAATAGCATCCATCCATCCATCCATTCATCACGAAATCATCCATTAGTTTGACGTCTGTTTATAGCCTATCAAAAGCCTTGTTCAACTTTAATCGAAGCTACCATGTATAATATCCCCTTTCGGTAGACCCTGCTGGGCCCTGAAAGCTGGAGGTGACAAAGTGACGACAGTCACCCCACCGAAACTGGCAAGAGCCCCGCGTCACGGCCCGCGACCAAGTAACCAACCCCACTATCCCTTCTTCAGTCACGGCAGTAGCGAGCAGGTATGCGCCTGACTACTCCCTACTCCGTACTCCATTAGCTACCTACCAACCTTACTTGCCTCGTCTAATCCATAGTTTCTTGTCACCCACAAGAAACAACTCTACCTGAAGTTGCTTCTCTGAGAACGTAACTATCGCCTAGAGTTGCGTCTGAAGCTACGACTGTGTCGTCTCGCTCTTGGCTAACCCCACATTCCTCAGTCTATCATCATTCATCAAACACCTGAGTTACCAAGAGCTATCGTGCTGCCTGAGATAACATCAACCTGACAGCGTTGAGACCGATATCGCACGGGCAACGACACGACCGGAATTGAAATTAGACTTTGGGCAATATAGTTCGCTATGAGCGTGTTCGCAACAGTAAGTACACCCTACCCATCTCTCGTATCTACGCGGAGCCATACAATTGAGACGTTACTCATCGGTAACTCATATGAGCTATTTATATGCTTCTGGACCACTTTCAATACCCAAATATGGTGTGACTAACATTTACATAGAAGAAGCCATTTTCGGCTGTGACTGTGACAGTCGAAAACCTCACCTCCGAGGCATATGAAGAGGAAGATCTCAGTGGCATCCCTGAGCTCGTGGAAGTCATCACCTTGCAGGCTACTGGTCCCACTGAAGCAGCTCGCGCTATTCGAAAGAAGTTGAAATATGGAAATGTCCATCGCCAAATCCGTGCATTAGTTCTCCTCGATGGTCTTATCCAGAACGCTGGAGAGAGATTCCAGCGCACATTCGTTGATGAGCCCCTGCTTGAGCGCCTGCGTGTTTGTGGCACTTCTGACCTATCTGATGTGGCCGTGAGGAACAAATGCAGAGAGCTCTTCCGCTCATGGTCGCAGTATGCTGGAAGACCGGGGCTCGACAGTCTTTCGCGACTCCATAGGGTGAGTAACGACTGCTGCAAACTCCGTTGGCCATATGCTCACTATACCAGGAACTTCCCAAAAGAAAGCAAGCTGTCACTCAAGAGCGATCGAAAGTTCTCAAAGAGACGGAAGATAACCCGTTCGTCGATGATGAACAAGAGGCTGTGGCAAAGGCTGCCCGTGACGCACGGAACGCCTCGGCCCCAACGTCCGGTTCAGCATTTGGCCATGCGCCTTCCAAATCTTCGTCCGGGACCAGTTCATTCTTTGGGGGCTCTAAGGATAAGAAGAAGGATAAAGACAAGGATAAAGCCAAGGGGAAGCGAAAGCCTTTCAACCTCGAGGCTGAAAAGGATCAGATGAAAGCTGTCATCGCTGACTCTTCTATCGCAGCCACAAATTTGATGAATTCGCTTCAAAGCGTTAATCGCGAAGTTGAGCGCATTTCAGAGAACCAAGCCGCTGTTGAACGATTCGAAGCCTGTAAGCTCCTGAGACGAAAAGTGTTGCGTTATGTCAGTTATCTTGAGAACTCGTTTTCGGGAACCAGGCTAATCGTTATCAGGTCCATCACGTCGAAGAAGAGCAGTGGCTAGGAGGGCTGCTTCATGCTAATGATGAGCTTGTCCACGCTCTCATGTCATTTGAGCAATTCGACCGGTCTATTGATGCGGATAGTGACTCTGATGACGAACTTGCTGAGCAAGCTCATCTGTACCGGAGTACGTATTCGCGTCCTTTCTGCGCGGGTTCCAACTGACTCTTTCCAGTGGCCACGATCAAAGGCAAGGAAGCCATGGCTAAAGCAGCGTCCCAATCACCAACTTCCTCACAACCTCCAGACCTGTCCGAATTGAACATTTCCCCTTCTCCCGCCCATGCAGCTCCTCCCCGTCCTCCCCCAATGTCAAAGCCTCACTCAAACCCGCCTCCCCAACCCCCACGACCAGCAGCAATTTCTATTTCACATTCACAAGATGAAGATGAGGATGATGATCCATTTGGAGACTCACATGCACTCGATACGCCCTCACACGAACGTGAGCAGCCTCGGTGGTGAGGGTTAGGAGGTTCAAGGCGACATATGTAGCTTGGAGAGCTGCGGGTGATGATGTAGTAAAAAACAACTTAGCATTGGCCAGTAATACTACAAGAAGATGTTTACCTATGGCACTGCATCATCAGTGAAATCATCTGAAATTAATACATCCGTCTTACCATTTTTAGGCGAGCTTTGAATACATCTCAACAGCGATATATGCGGGTGGGCCCCTAGAACTGTGATCATTCAATCTTGGGACCACGCAGCTCAAACAATAGACTTGGATATATTTGTTGACAATGTCTAATCGCTACTCTCATCTATATCCAAGTCAATACTTTGCTCAAGTTAGTGGTCGTCGATCTTGTTGGTGGGTAGCGTGCAAGCAGTCAGGGCAGTGGGCATCATTGAAAAGATGATCTTGACGAGCTAAGCGCCAGAAAACCCCACGCATAATGTGGCTGGACGAAGGGTCCATCAATTTCAGGTCGCTCATCTTACCGTATATGAATAACAGGACATCGAGTCAGTTCATCCGCTTGGTGCTGAATCCTCACATTATCGCGGGTCTTATCGCCCCGAGATGTCCCAGACCGCCTTCGATCAATACACGGTCTGATACGGCGGTGTCGGTGTCGCACTGCACACTCCCCGAATGTATTCTGATAGGCACTACGTAGTCTATACTATACAATGCGTGCAGCTAATATGCATGAATGCGTGGAGTACAGGGCCGTTAATCTCCACGCTGCAAGCAATAATGCACAATCTACAATGCTTCATTTGCTTTGTAGATCTTGCGGTCAGCAAAGCAAAAAAGACCGTCTCAAAGTATGTACTGTACATACACACTACACCATATCCATTACTGCAAGTACCACACAAGAGTTAGTAGTTCCCGGTATCCGTACCGCGTGGGCAAAAAGCAAAGGAAAAAGAAAAAGTTTCCGAGACAGGCCTGTTTAGGTTATGACAGCTCCGATCGAAAGTAGTCAGACTACAGTACCTACCTATGTATGTACAGTCTCAAGGACGGGCACTTGCACCCAAGTTTAATTGCTTGTGCTTGATCTGCGCAACATGTCATGATCCTGACCGAATGTTGGCCGTTTGTGCCTGTATTGGGTCAGAGATTACCCAAGTAGACTACTATGTGCTATACGAGGCAAAACACCTAGAGACGACCAGATACACAGATCTGTCTGTCAAAGATTGCCGGGATTGCGGCGGGTCTTATTCGCGTTGCATTGATCGGACATGGCGGTATGAACATATGTACAGTACCTATGGTATCCGTAAAGTCGAGTCTAGATGATCTAATCACTGCGGACGCGAGAGAGCATCGATAATGATTAACTGCCACATCAGAGCTGACATCGAGATGGCGTGTTCCTGAACAGCTGGCCGAAGCTTTATTGATCGACATGCCCGTCTCGCTTGTTGAAAGCGTTGCGAACAGGGCAGCTCCCTTTCTGATGCATGTACATATGTACATGAATGACATTGGAACTGGGTAGTCAACAAAAGTAAAGCTTATAACTTCTGTGGAACGATTCTGTGAGCTGTCCTAGGTACAAACGCAACATCAGCATGGGGCAGGTCATTCTCTGGTTGCGTTGTCGTTGTGCGGTCAAGCTTCGGGCTGGCTGATCTGGGTTTTGCAGTTCAGAATACAGTAGGTACCTTACAGAGTCCAATTGGATGTGAGCGCAAGTAAACGGTGACAGTGGAGGCTGAGACACCCATTCTGTTTGGCACCACAAATGCGGGAACGCGCAGGTGGGTGTCTGGGTGTCTGTCTGTCCCTAAAACCGCGTCGACGGCAATCTCAGCCCGGACCACCCAGAAGAGTCCACTTAGACTGGTCGTGGAGTATGTAGAGTAATTAATCAGGCACCTAGAGAGGCTGCAGGAGATTACTGTACTTTACAGTAATCGTTAGCAGCCCAGTCCACATGATCATTCAGGAGCAGCTTCTTGTGTTGAGTTGACTATCTACCAGCCACTCTCACTCTCACTCTCACTCTCACTCTTGAAGCAATCCCCACCTCACCGGAGCTTAGTGTGAAGCGATACGGATACAAACCATCGTGACCGAGTTCGAAGTTGGTCGCTAACTGACTAAGTTCCTTGAAGCTTCTAGCGTCGTATCCGGGGAATATGTTGACAGACCAACGTTAATTGCGAAAGAAGCAAAGGTTGGTACAGTACTGACCGATTGACTGACTGACTGACATCAAACGAAAGTCCTCGTGGCAGCCATAGGCCAAAGACACCCCTGCATTGGCCCTGCATTGGTGCGCTGTTGGTCTAGAGTAGGTGCCTGTTTTGGTGCATAGAGGGGAATGGGAAAGTCAAAGCATCCAATGCGTTCAGCCCTGAAAGAGCACTGTCCAACGTCACCCTTTGACCTCCGCTACTCCACTGCTTCTGGAAGCCTTCCATCATTTGTTTCATCCTCTGTACCTGGCGCACGTTCCAAGGCTCAAGGCTCTTGGATGCATTCCAGGGACCCCTGGGCGGACACAGCACATCGGCCAAACTCCCGGCTGGTGTTGATGATGGCCGGCACTGAAGGGAGAATAAAGATCACGCCCTGGGAAAAGTTTGACCGCAGGTTCTCATCGATATGCTGAGCCGTGTCTAGCAACCTGCATTGCATGGCCTTATTAATTCGATATACTGTACTTCGTACTTGTGGCGTAACACTGAAACCATCCGACTGTTGGCCGTTGGTTGTCGGCTATTACATCCTCTTATTCATAGGAAATTGTCGATCATCGGACAGACAGTTCTAAATAACGCCCGCCCCACGACCCAAGTTTAGATTTCGAGTCATTGCACGGTTGCGCCGCCGTAACATGAAAAGCTTTGATACGATCGACCAAAGAACACAGCGATGGATTTGCGACACCCGAAAGCCTTGGCCAGTTGTATTTCTCGGCCATATGCGGTTCATCATGATGTCTTTTCCAAGTTCTTTGTTTCAAGTAAAAGTCACGGCGGACTACTAAACAAAGATGTTTTGAAGACGGCGCGTTTCCCAAGTTAACCAAACCGATGCGATGCGATGCGTCTTAACATATCCAACGCAGAGAGAGTATTCCTCTTGTCATCTTTCATGCACAAGTATGTTGGCCATTGATTGCGATTCTCGAACCAAAATAAGATATGAGCCACCTGCGCTAAGACGGAGAATATAGTGTCAAACTGTTTCATCAATGCTTCGAGTCTGTCAAGGTCAGCGTCCGAGCACAAGACACAGGAATAATTCGTACAGCCGCCAAGCTTTTCGCATTTAATCCTTCAAGCCACCAGCCATCTTGGGGTCGGTGCATCGCCTTCCCCGAAAATGGCGTACGGATGGCGGGACGAACGGACTGGAATGGAGGTGCTGGCTGACAGCTTTTCAACAAAACTCCATATCGCTTCTAATAATAAGTGACATGAAACTGATAAAAGAAGCCTTGCTGATATGATACTACACTATAGCACCAAAGAGGGGTGCCTTCGCCAACATATTTGAACCTCGACGATGGTATGTGCGCAACATTTCTCTGAGGGCTCTGTGACTTTTGCCAGCATGTTTTGTTTGCTCGGCTGTTCATCCATGCCTCAGCAAACAAGACAAACCCAAGCCACATGTATGGCGTACCACCCACGACGTGTAAGAGCAGTTCGCCCCTCACTTGTCACCCTCGAGTTTCCTTTGTTAGAATGCTTCTTTGTGCATACATAGCCTATAGCAGAACAATACTCGACCAGTCTGCGTTAACTTAATTTGGATATGAATGGAGGTTATGTTGGCTCTTGGTGTGACATGATCCTTTCTGCATGTGAGTGTCGTAAGATAGTATAAGTAATAAAAGGCCTCATCTGATATCTTGAACTTGACTCGAGCTTCGATACCCCCACGTACCTCGGACACGATTACCCAGCTCGTAAGGCTGTCATCTGTAAATGTAGGGTGGGCTCAGCAACAAGCGGAAGAGCAGACCAAGGCTCGAAAGACAATCGAGAAGGGTTTGTGTCGGAGCCGCAGAGTGTCTATGCCTGGGTGTTGTAGAACTGCAATTATTACATGACTCTCTCTCTTTGGGGATACAGTGGTAGATGGCTTCACTGAAATCGCTTCAGAATAGTCCCTTAAGCCATAGCTATAGCCTCGGGGCATTTGATCCATGCGTACGGGTGAGGTTTATTTGCGTTTTGGTTGCGCCATACGTCATTAGCGAGCGATCTGAAGGTTGCCATTCATACCAGTCTCCCCACCAGAGCGTAGTTTCGAGCGGGTAGTGCGCCATGGCTGCACAGCGACGCTTTCTCGAACTTCTCAAACTTCTCGAAAGCCGCCAGAACAAATAGAACTGATCCATGCTCCTGCAGCACGGGGCAGTTGAAGATGGGGCCCCAGGAGCATGGGGCCAGGGCCAGGGCGGCCGGTACAGTGCTCTTACGTATGTCTCAAGTCAGAGAGTCACACGAGACAATATCCATATAACCCATAGATATGAGATAGAAAAGCCGAGCGGGATCGGGGAATAATTGATTGATAACTGGTTAAGTAGAAAGCTGGGTGGGCTGTCTCAGTACCTATTAACTTGCCTGCCAGTCAGCGAATGTGAGTTTTATCTCATGCAGGGGACAATTCTAAGGTACCTACCTACCTAAGGAAGGAGGGGTGAAGTGACAGTACTTGGGCGGGCAGGCAATTCAGAAGGTGGGATGGAGTGGAGGGGAAGGGAGGCCAGAGCTAGGTACTGTGCTACGTACCTAGTAGTGAGCAGGTCCAGGATGAAATGCTAATGGATCGAAATGAGAAAGTTGCATCGAAGGACGGAAAGAAGCTCAATGGAAGAAACGACATGGTCTTGGGCGCAACGCTACGCTCGGACTTGCATTGTCACACAGACGCTAGATCCGCCTTTGCATTACCATTGTTCCAGAAGGTTTCTCGAAACCTTCCTCGGTGAGCTAGTGTCATTTCCGAATTTGTAATGATTCCATGATAGCCCTGGCTAGTTATCGATATCAGCCAATCATAGGCCAGTAGCTGATTCTAGTCCCTGTTGTCCTGTCGCGTTTAATACCCAAACTTGTTAGTCTCTTCTGAATCCGACCTTTACTACGTACCTTTTCCCCTCTCCCATCTACCTCTAGCTATTTGTTAACACACCCCTTTTCAAATTAAATCAACCCAACTCAACACCAACCGCTCATCAGCGTCATGGTGGATCTTGCTCTACTTCTGGCACCGGGTTAATAGTTTTTTTTAATAAGTTAAATCATACATATCTTGTTTCTAATTGTTGTGTGGTATCTGTATATGCGCCTGTATTTGCTTGCATTGTCAACGCCGCACTTGCGGGGACGAGAACATGTACAGTATAGCAGGTACCTAGTAGACAGGCATCTGGAAGATGGCGGCTGCAACAACGAAAGCCATTTCCGAAACTAAGGCGGTGTAAGTTCAATTCTATCTCTTTCTGAAGGTAAATCCATTATGATGCATCTAAATTCTAAAAAACTGTCAGGTACCGACGAATCAGTCCCACCTCAGCCCACTACCTACACCAAGTACGGTAAGTATCTCAATACACAGTGCAGGGTTGCTGACTCCAACGCCGGGGAGCGCCCAGACCATCCGCTTCGTATCCGATTGGGCACATAGTCACTGGGACGACCTTCAACCCAGGAGCAGCAAACATCCCATGAGCGACAGCCTCATGCGCATTGCATGCATTGACAGCCTAGTCAAGCTACGAACCATCGCAGGGAAAGAGCGGAATAAGAAGTGACACCGCCTTCACCGAACCATAGAGAGAAGGATAATGGATGTGATATGCACTTAACCCAGGGGCAGGCAGGCAGTCTTTGTTCACATCAGTCGAGAGAGGGCGCTATTGACTGCTTCGGCCTCGAATCCTTGGGCCATCCATCCAACGGAGAACGAACAAAGAGAAGTCATGGGTGCTAGTCAACTTACAACGCCAGGTGATCAGATATTGAAATTGCATCGCGGCAACATCTCCTACGTATACAGCTTCAGGCAACGCTCTGCCTGATATCGGACGGTCCTGAGTCGCTTTCACCGAAATTCAGAATAACGCATGGCTGGAGGTTGATTAGCGTCAACCAGCAACCCAGCACTTTTTGTCGCCTATGGCGCAGGAAAACGATCATCAACAAAACGCTGCCAAGGGGGAGGTGGATTCTTGTGTGAGGCAAGCCACACTAGGTCTCAAGTAGTGGACAGGACAACGCGACACCGCCAGTGAGTTTGATGGGTCATGAGCACTGAAATCTTCTGGAAGCCGGGCAGCCAGATCTGCCATCCATACACAACAGCCACCACTAAGTTAGCCCGCCCTCCCCTGGTAGCCCAACATCATCCAGCGTCCAGCTCTGAGCAGCCCTGACTGTGCGCCAAATTGACGGGACCCGTTTGAAATCCCCTAGGGACAGACCTGGGTTATTTTGAGGGGCGCACACGCACAGTCGCAGGGTACAGGGGAGATTCATGACGTCGGGCTTGGCAAGTAGGGGTAAGCAGGGGAGACTGATGCGTTGTACATTGATTGCAGCCAGGGATTCGTTTTGGGGTTGAACATCAAACAGCGGGAGCTGGGTCAGAGAGAGGTCTGTTCACGATCCCGAAGAAGAGAAACAACGACAACGCCCAGAAACAAGCAAACAGAGTAGGATGGTTTGCATATACGGGACACAGCATCTCATTGCATAGCCGACATGTCTGATATTGTACATGGGCACAGTACAAGCTTATTTACTTTACAACCCTGCTCCCCTACCCTATCTTTATTATGTATGTACTTGTGTACGTGGTCTATTCATGATGACCCCGTTGTTCGAATACACGAGTTGACGAAAGGGGAGGTGATGGGGCGTCCACTCGCAACTCACGACAAACACAGCATGATGTGTCGGCGGCCCAACTGGCATAATGCAGCAGGAGCGAACGATACGATCAACGTCTGAGGATCACTCCTGTCGACAAGGAATGCCTGTCTTTGAGATGCCCGTTCATTCCCAGCAGCGATCCCGTTTTTCCACGACAGATGAAGAGGACTGCAGCATGGTTCCAATCAGCATCGCGAGTTGCCTGGTCTAATGTTCTGTTGTTCAGGAACGCTTCCAAGCCAGTCGTTGACAGCCTGATGGGTTGTTACTGGTACAGTACAGTAGCATGGGCGGCGCACTCGGGGAATACCCTGTATCGAGGCTGCACTGTAGACATGCACTGTATGCTGTACACATGGAGATATCCATGAGCTTGCCCAATCAATACAGTACATCGTAAAGTTGCAGCAGCATGACGGGAGCCATCTCTTCCGAAAGCCAGGGCTCCCGTTCGCCTGGTATTGGTACTAGTGCCGGTGCAGTGGACGATCTTTTCTTTCGTTTCTTTTTTCCTCGCTATGGCAGGTAGGTTCCAAGTCATTGGGACCATCGTTATCCTGGATCGGACAGTAGAATATCCGTACCTACCGCCATCTGGATTTTGTCTACTTTGGAAGTATTGACATTTCTTTGAAAGATACCTAGTCAAGACCACACCACCACGATAGTTGGAGGCGGAACTGGAGTTCCAGCCCTGGACTCGCTGTTTGTGACGTCTGTTGCATGCCCATCCTGGTTGGTGTGCGGTACCCCATCCCATCCCATCAATGCCGGACTCTCAGCTGTTCGCCTTATTGTGCTAAATAAAATTATAGCACTCCCTTAGTGGGTTGAACTTAATCAGAGGCCCTGTCCTGTCGGTCCTCAGCTCGCGTTTGCCGTGACATGAAACCCTTCATTTTGGACTTCCTCCACTGTCGCAGCTCGTCGATCCCTCGATCATTGCTCTCCCGCCGCATCGTGTCTCGAGTTTCTGCCAGCCCCCGTCCTGTGCTTCGATCCATGTCACGGTGCCTTTCGTGAGATCTGGTGCACAGAGCCAACTTGCTTGCGCGATCCAGTTCAAACGAAACCCTCGACGCAACTGTACTCGGCAAGGAAAAAGAAAGGAAAGGGAGGGAAAAAACAAAGACGGGGACGGGAACTATACCAAAACCACAAAGGGTACACTCAACTCGACCGTGATCTTTTGATTGACAGATCCCCAGGAGGGGCACTTGCTTCACTTAATCAGTGTTGGTTTTTATGCAACTCAACTCCATTGCCAGGCAATTAATTAATGAAATATTGGCTTTTGCCTCCAAACAAACAAACAAAAAGAAATCCAAATATTCTCTACCCGCCTGCATACATCCGTATGAACACTATGTTAAATTATCCCATTTTCTTTGTTTGAAACTTCCAACAAGATTCGGTGACTCGTCCAAATTGCGACAACCCATCTAAAGTTGACTTCACCTGCACTACTGTTTCCATTCTCTCATCCCATTGAATCTATTTCTGGCTCTTTTCTCTTAGATCAGGTCTGAGAGGTCTTGGCTATGCTTCATTCTTCTATTCTTCTATTCCTCTAATCCTCTAATCCCTGTTTTTTTGCCCTACTCTCTACTTTTAATATGGTCCCTCATGCGGTAGTCGCGCGAAATGGGCTGAATTGAACTGAATTGGAAGCGTTGGGTTGGGTTTTCTTGCGCGGTGGCCGCTATGCTGAGCTGAGTCTGAGTCTGCGCTCCATTTCCATTCCCGCTACTCTGCGCTACCGCTATTCACGCCCTCACCTAGGTCTGTCCCTTTGCCTCCCCTGTCGTTAGGTATGGATCCCTGTCTACCTTTAGGCTGGGAGTGTACTCTTTTTCTAGACCCCCCTCCCCAAAAAGGAATCCACTCTCACTTCCCCTTCACACGCCCGGAACTGCCTTGTCACGTCCCGCCATAGGGACCCGTCCTGGAAGTTGACATAAAGACTTGGTCCCTACCTGGCCCTCGATCATCGCATCGACTCTCTTGGTCTATTTTATCTATCACGTTCCCATTCACGTTCCCGTTTTTCGTTGTGTTGTATTCCTCCTGAGCTTCCTGGTCTCGGACGATTGATATCAACTTCTGTCTACCCTTGCCTGCCTACCTGCCTAATCACATCCTTCATCCTCTTTTTATAAACATCCATCTCTCTCCCGACAGCGCTGCTGACCTCTTTACGGTACCTGCATCTAGACCATTGGCCTGTGAACAGACCACCTCCTGATCCCTTCCTCGACTACATCAACCATCCCGCGCCTCTTGAGCCGCTGCGAAGTGTAGATTTGACTTCAACTTGACATTAACGAGAGTTTTTGTTCCGTTACATTTCCAAAGTCTTCACCGCCCGATCGACAGAGCCTTACTTTGTGGAGGGTACAAGGGAAAAATTTGACCTTTTTTATTTTTTTTGCCTAACCCCTGTGGCTGTACTTTTACCTTACAACCTTGCGCGTTTCGCCCCGGCACGTCACTGAGACTCCGATTCACTCGCAAAAGAATATCGTCGACAACGTATTACTGTCGCCGGTCGACCTCCTTCCTCCGTCCGCATCTCGTCGAATAGCGGTCTGAAAGATTTCGCGTCTAATCTCGGTGCGATCATACACGTCATTTGTTTGTACACAAACGCGGAAAGGTGAGTCGCATATTTGTCTACTACCTCGCCCTTGATCCTTGAGTGGATCTTGCATACAGGCAACATCATCCCTCGGAGACTGGTTAGACCGGCTGAAGGGTCCTGGCAGTCGCTCTGGATGATGTTGCTGGTACAGATACTCAGTGTCAAACATGTCGCTTTCCCTTACCATCAGAACCAAGTCACTGACCATGCATTTTCTAGTCATCATCAGCTTGACCGCCTTCTTGTCGTGACCCGTCACTTGTGAGCGCCCTCGCACATCCTTTCCCAAACGCGCCACGTCTTCAGCTGGCATTCCATACCCACATTGAAGATGAGCGGCATGCGATCACCAGCTCCTACGGAGGTTATGGACATCACCAACATGCTCAATAAGAAAGGTCAAATGCAACAACTTACATCCGGTCTCCTCGATCATCACCAATACCAACACTCCTTCGTTAAGCACGAACCCGGTATGGAGCGATCCGCTTCTCCTCACGGCTCCGAGCACTCGCAGTACTCCAACCCCCACAGCATCGCACGAGCCTACCCGTCGCCATCCACGATGCAAGCGCCGATGCACATCCCGAACCCTATGCCCACCGCCATGGGTCTCGCCGGCTACCCCGAGATGCCCAACATGGGCGGCATGCCTCACATGCACATGCAGCACATGCCTCAACAGCAGCACCAAGCTCCTCCCCCTCAGCAGCCCATTAAGGCCTACCCGTGCAGCACATGCGGAAAGGGATTCGCGCGACGCAGCGATCTCGCTCGTCATGGTAAGTAAATAAGGCAGAATTGTAAGAATAGCGCTAACATCACCTAGAACGCATCCACAGTGGTGTTCGACCTCACGTTTGCGACTGGCCTGGCTGTGGAAAGCAGTTCATTCAACGATCTGCTCTGACTGTTCATCAACGAGTCCACACAGGTGAGAAGCCTCACCATTGTGAGACTTGCGCCAAGGTTAGTACCATAAAATCCTCCTATCCCGTACTGTTACTAACCCAACCCAGCCCTTCAGTGACAGCAGCTCTCTGGCTCGTCACCGCAGGACACACTCTGGAAAGCGCCCCTACAAGTGCCCTTACGCCGATTGCCAGAAGACATTCACTCGCCGAACTACTCTCACCCGTCACCAGAACCACCACAGCGGCACAATTGAAGAGGCTGCCGCCGCGACCGCCGCCGCGCTGGCTGCGTCGAAGACTAAGGGAATGTCGCAAGCTCGATCTGACAGCGACCACATGTCCAACCACGGTTCTCCCATGACAACTCCTTCTCCCAGCCAGCGAACAATGTCCATGTCGCCAAGCGTTGATCTCTCGGGCGCGAACAGCATTCCCCGCCACCCTGGTGATTTCCAGTACCTACAGCAGACTGGATCCTTGCCCATGCACATGCGTGTTGGAAGCCCTACATCTACCTCGTCTGGTGGCTACAATATGATGCGACCTACATCGCACCCGACCAGCTATGGCCCTCCTCCTACTCTGGAGCCCAACTTGGATAATAGTCAGGGTACTCCCAGCAGCAATGGTGGCAGCCCTCACATGGCTAACGTTGGCTGGCAATCACCTTCGCACATGGCTTCGCCTTCGCAGAACAGCGCCAGCTATGTCTATCCCGATCCTGCGGATGCCTACCCTACCAACCCTGCCATGAACCAGATGTACTACGGTGCCGCTACGCATATGCGTCGACCTCAGAGCACTGAGCCTGGACTGGTACATATGGCTTAGTTGGACCATACGCCAGAATCTACTCCTGAGTAATGCTTTGAGGCTATCTTCGCGACCCAAAACGAGTTCATTGATACCCTGTATTATTGACATCGTGCCTGATGTGGGCACTCAGATTATGCCGGCGTTTTTGCCTTTTTGGAACGGATCCTCACACCACCGAAGCCTGCCGCAACTGACGCCAAATTGTGTGCTTGTCTTCATCTAATACTCCTCGCATACCCCACTACTACACCACACCGCTCTACGACTCCTACGCAGTTCGCTCCTAGATGGAGCATGTTTGTTATGGAATATTGATTTCTGCGTCGTTTTCTGCTTTTATTGATTCCCCTTTCCCGTGCGTTATGATGCCTTTTCATTTCCTTTGCTCAAGTATCAAATAGACTGGGGGTGGCACTCTTATGACGATGGACAGGACATTGTCTGCATGATGCAAACATAGGGAGGGAGTTACACCGGAATGATCATTAGCCGCTTTTCCATTTCTGACACCAGAGGCGAAAAGACAGCAGGCATGGGAAGCACAAGACGCTGGCCTGTTTGTGTAATTATTATCAACTACGTTAGACTTGGGATCGGGGCTGGGAGCCAACATATAGACTTGACTTTTTTGCGATGAACAAATTACATACCCATTTAAAAAACGACCTTCACGTTATGACCTACCTTCCAGTGATACGAAGATTTACAGAATTGCCAGTGACCGCCAGTAGTAGTCAACAACTCCCATTTAGAACTGATCGCTCCGATGAGTTGTCGAATCTTATTACTCTGTGCCATATGCCTAGGCAGGCCGCTCAACTGAGCCGCATGAGGAGAGAAGGGACATTGTGTTTCACTCCACAGCAAGATCGACTAATCGCCCCTTGTCTAAATCCATCCTGTCTCAGCCCTTCAGCCCATCGTGACGTCTATCTGCGAAGGGCAAAAAAGCCACCACTACCATAAACACACGGCTGAACGAGTCTAGACCGTTAATAAAGATCTCCGTCAAGCTAAAATATACGAAACCACGCCATTTTCTCAAACGGCACTTCAATGCAAATGTCACGCATCTTTAATCCCCGGTAGCTCGTTTTTCGGAGCGAGACCACCCCGCACGAAGCGATTTTCTGATTATTCATCGCAGACATATTCAATATTCAAGGACTGGCCTCGATGGGCGGGGAGCATGCTCGGCACTGCGAATCGTGCAGCATACTATGTTGCTTTCGCTTATTTTCACTATATCGAATGGCTTGACATAATGGATAGTGTATGGCTGGGCGTGCTCCGAGCCGCCCTGGTCCTAGGAAGATGAGAAATGATACCCCAGAAGACAGAAGAGAACAGCGAGGTGAAGGAGAAGCTGTATCCTTTAATATATCTCACAGCGCACGGGAATAGAAAGAGTCAGTTTGTTCCTTCGGATCTACAGTGGCTGCTACTTAGATCGTGAGGGTGCTCAGTGTGATTATACATTGGGTTATTGATAACATCACTCGTTCAACCTGTCTGCAAGCAAATCATTCTCTCTCTCTTGCTTCGTGTTTCGACAAGATGATTGTGAGCATCGTCGTGCACGGGGACATTCTCTGTCCGTGGTGTTTTCTACAGAAGAGAAGTCTCGAAGAAGCCATGGAACGCTACCAAGCGCTTCACCCTGAGGTGGAGTTCGACGTCGTTTGGAAACCATTCCTTCTCTATCCTACACTTCGAAAAGGTGTGTCACATTACTCTACAGATTTTAACCAACTAACATATACCCAAAGGTGACAAACGAGCTCTCTACGAAAAGATCATGTCCCCAGAGAAACTTCGACTCTTTACCTCCCGCCTTCAAACAGCTGGTTCTCGTTACGGCATCTCCTTCTCTGTCACTGGCACTACCGGATCCTCACAGCCCGCCCACCGTCTTGTAGCCCTAGCGTTGCAAGCTCATGGGACAAGTGCTCAATCTGCGGTCCTCGATGCTTTATTCCAAGGCCACTTTGAGCATGGAGAGGACATCACAAACGAGTCGTGGTTGATGTACGTTGGCAGGACAGAGGGGCAACTCGATGACACTGAAATGAGAGCGGCATTGCTGGGACCAGAGGCTGGTAAGGCACTGGAGCAAGAGGTCAGGAGTGCCGCAGTCGGAGGTGTAGAAGCTGTGCCATGTATCACGGTACAAAACAGATTTCGAGTTGGAGGATACCAAGATTCAGATATTTTTGAAGGATTGTTTGAAAAGGTCCGGCGAGAAAAAAGGTGAAGGCAAATGGCTTTGAAGGTTCGGTAGGCGAGGGCATATACCAGAGATAGAGTGCTTTGGGCTGTTGTACACGATGCAGAACAGACGACAAGATTTAATATTCAAACGATGTTTATTGATTCGATGCATTAATATGCCGCTGAAGTAATTTGCTGCTTCGCCGTCTATCCCTCTCCGTCCCTCTTATAATGCCTTATCTTTTTGATTTGGCCATAATGTAGTAGGTGCTCCCAACGCCGATAGGTAAAAAATAAAAATAAAAATAAAAATAAAAAAGAAAGAAAGAAAGAAAAAAGACACATCCCTCAAGTCTTGGACTCGTTCACCAAACGCCTCGAAATGGACATAAACTCAATATACGCAATTCTATCGGCGCATACCGCTGTAGTCCTGCATAAGATGCGCCATGTGAACGTTGGTAGCCTTTCCGATCCTGTTGCCCTTGCGCCTTTTCTGCACCTTAGGCTTGTTGGCCTGTCCCTCCTTGGCCTTGCGCGGGTCTTCGCTCGTAGGCTTCTGTCCAACGCTGGTGAGCTTGCGGTGCATTTCGTCGATAGGCGGTAGCTGAACACGCTGCCACATAGATTGAAACTCTGGCTGTACCCTATGGTGCAGAGAGGCATCGTTGGGCCATACGTATCGCGGGAGGTTGTCCTTCTTCGTGCGCACCACCAAGATCTTGTATTCGCGCTCCAGGGCTGAGATTGTATCCTCGCAGTCGGGCCAGCCGTCTTTGAGATCCTTGACTGACACGCCTGAAGCATCTGTCTTTGCTTGGAGATGGCCCAGAAGGGTTGTTGCGTTTTTGACTCCTGGAATGATAGGACGGTGGGCATAGCTGCCTGTCTTCCAAGTCTGTTCACTCAAGTTCGCATCGGGCTTCCAATCGACACGAGGATGACCTCGCAGTCCCTCAGCCAACTGTCGCTTATGCTCTTCGTCGTAACCTCTCAAGCTCAAATGATCGATAATTTCTGTAATGGTCTTTGAATCGCCCTTCTTCTTTAGGTATTCAACAGCAAAGGTCATTTGTGTCTTGACCTCAGCGCCGTAGCCCGTGAGTTGTGGTTGTGAGTAGGGGACCTCGGGGGCGGCATCTCGCTTTCGCTTGGTAGTAGGAGTATTAGGATCGGAAGCCGCTGAGGGAGAAGGTGATGGAGGAGCGAGAGAAGATGGAACAGCAAGGGACGATGCCTTGTTGGTCGATGGATTCGATATCTTTGTTGCGGCGGAGGAGAGGGTGCCTCTGAAGGCGTTCGCCTGCTTTTCAAGGTAGGAGGACATGATGGTCGCAGGATAAAAAAGAGTGGGATCTGCCTGTATGTAGATAGGTAGAGAAGAAGCAGGCGATTATTTGCAGTCGACTTCGCGCCAAGGAGAGACGGCGGAACAAGGGAATAAGGAAAATGGAAAGAAAGAGGTTCGAGGTCAGATTTGATTTAAGTTGGAGGATTGACGTTGTTCCGGAGGCTGCGAAGAGCGACCTAGTGAGGCTGATGTGCTGCTTGAGGTCAGTGCCCGTGCCCGCGTGGCGCTGTGCTGTGTTGAGGCAGGTACGTACCGTATTGGGGCAGCGGGAGCAACTCGCAATAGGTAGTACCCAGAGTACTGGTCTAAGTGAGTGAGTGAGTGTGTACGTGTAAGAGTTTAGTTTGATCTATTATTCTAATGGGGGCTACCAGATATTTAAAAAAGAATACTGATTAGGCTCAAGAAAGCACAAGTTATTAAGTTTGGTTATTAGACTATGACTCACTCAATACTTTCAATTATAATTATGATCAAACGCCTGATTCCATTTTTCAACAGAATTTATTTGTACTTGGGCTTACAATCTGGGCGTCTCAGCCACAGCCTGGAAGCTGTCTCGTGCAGGGCCGAGAGTTTATATTTTACACATGCCTTTTTATGAAGACAGAAGAAGGATCTGGATTCGCTATTGACTTTTTACGAGAATTGAAAGCTCGATGCTGGGCAATTGGCCGACTGGGAGCGAGAGGTAGAAGAGGAGCAAGTAGATGGTCATGGCCGTGTCGTCAATTAAAACAGTGATATATATTTACTTTAGATGTCGTCTCCTTTGTTGAAAACATGTCCCAATCCCATGCAACACCGTTCTCCATTTCATGATTGCACATAGTTATGCCTCAGTAAATGGGTTTCCGTCCCCGGGCTAGTATGCGATCCTTATCTTTTCGGTCGCAAGTCCCAGTAGTTCCCCAACAAAAAAAAAGCAAGGGACTTAAAAACCGGGACATATGAGTTCGGTTCAGGGGCAGAGCCCGCTCATTGTACTTGTCCATCCTTCCATCCAAGATGTCCAAGCCGGGATAAGCTAAGCTGCCTTTTTCGTCGTGGTTGAGCGCCCACCGTCTATCGCCGACCGGCCTCTTCTCTTCGTGCCAAAAGAAAACTCCCCAATGCAATTATTGGTCAATCACCCGTAGACCTGCATTGATGCCGTAATGAAAACACAAAAGAAGCTCCTTTTTTATATCCTCTATTCCTCATGCAATGCGATTGAGGCGAGGCGTTTATGCGGAGCCCTGAGCCTCGTTCTGCTTCTGGAGGTAGTTGTAGCCCATGTAGGCGGCGAACCCAACAGCGACAACGAGAGCGTAAGAGGTCAAGCTGGAGCCAGCGGGATCGGACTTGCCGCTGCCTTGGTTTGAGTTGGCGATCTGGCGCTTGGGGCCCTCCTCACCAGGCTTAAAGTGACACATGTTAGCTACCGATTTGGTATATTGGAGACTCGACTTTGTTACTTACCAGACGCTTGAGCTCACCAACGAGGAGACCGTCGAGGACCTCTCGGGCCTCGTCACTATGGCCAACATCCTCGAAAGCCTCGGTGGCATCCTGACCGGCGACATCGAGCATAACCTCCTCACCACCGCTATTTTATGTCAGTATGCCATGCGTATGACTGCGCAATGCAACAAGGCGCAAAAGTGGGGGAAAGAGACAACGTACGGGTGCTCGTCGAGGAACTTGGTACAGTCGTAGACCTTGTCGTGAACAACCATGTAGATGTCGCTGCTGGTGTTGTGCTCAGCAACATCCTGCATGGTGAACTCCTTTGTCGCGGACATGATTGCGGTGTTGGTTGTGGTTTGGCGGTCGTTGAGAGAAGGGAGTTAGAGTTGATCGAGGTCTTGTCGAGAGGTGTCGTCGCACGAACAGGTGGTAGGGTAGAAGCTGACGAGTGGAAGAGGAGAAGAAGAAGAAGAAGAAGAAGAAAGAAGAGAAGAAAGGAGGAAGAAAGTCACAGGTGAGAGACGGAACTTTAGTCTAGCATGGGAAGGCGGGCTAAATTAATTTAGGTCCCCTGTTCTAGGTGGCCTTCTGGAGATTTGGCGGCGGCCAGCTCTTGCGTTGAGGGGCAGAAGGGACAGGGATCCAGTTGGAGAGGCCAGAAAGTCTACTGTACTGGAATCACAGTTGAGATAACACATGGTCCACACGAATACTGTGTACTGGATACCTACTTGGCCGATTGGAGGCGTCTTGTCTTCTGTATTGTTTCTGTCTTCCTCGGAAGTGCATCGGAAACAGAGACCGATGAACGGCAGCCACATTCATAGGTTGGATTGTAGGTCATGTCTAGGTACTTTAGTACGGTTGTTCCAAATGTTTTCTAGGCAAGAGCACTCTGCATGATCACACCAATCCAAGCAGTATATAATGTATCTACCTTTCCTCAACAATGGCCACGTAGGTCTTTCAAAATGGAATTCTCAGTGCTCGTCCATCTTTTCTTACTCGACGGGAGTTCCTGGTACGATCCGGCCAGCTAACATCCGACCCCCATCCGCTTCAAGGCCCCATCAGTGGGAGGGTTTCTTGGCCAATCAAAGAGGTCAAAATTACCGTTATCCTACTGTGATTCGTCTGTTTTGCTAAACCCCAGCCTTACCAAGCTAAGTAACTGGTACGGCTGCCCGCTGTTGAGGCCCATGAAAGAGCCGCGGGGCTAGCGTTGACAGTGAGTGGTCAATTCACTTTCCTTTCGCATTGTTCGCTATCCATATCTTTTCACTGATTGCACATACGAATACGGCGCCATCTGTCCTTACCCCCGGGTCGGAACCACACCGTCATTTCCATTCATTGAAGGATGGAATATCCGTACTTGCATAAATGACAAAGAGACGTCGGATGTTTTATGATTCTTGATGGAAGTAAACGAATACTTACCTTCCTGTCTATCTATCTATCTAGCTACCTAGGTACCTAAGGAATGCTTCGGGGAAAACTTAAAGAAAGCACCGAACTCATGATCTGCGACTTCGGCAGATTAGGTTGTTCGCTGTGTTTTCCCTTTCCGAGCCCGATAACTCTGTATCCATACATACTGATAGACCATCTACATATCATCTTCCCCGCATCTCAAAACACTGCCCACGAACAATTTATCTTAGGCCATACCTAAAATACGGACCTATCCTCCGTCTACCGGGCGGGGTCGGTCATGTCATCAGTTCTAATTCCGACCCTGAGGTGACTTGGACTCTGATTCATACAGTACCTACTGTACCTACCTTAGTAGGTACCTACTCACAAGCCTCAGGGAGGAAATTGCCTCCTTAAGCCATTTCAAGCGAGAAAAAACATAGCCGGATAATATGCCGAGCTGCCCATGACCGATCCGAGGATCATGATGACTGACTGTAGTATTCCTCCCACACTGACATTCTGATTTACAAGTTGCCTTGTCACTCGTCATACCTGTACAGTAAGTAACCTCCCTACCAATACCAACATCAGTGACAGCACCCGGCACAGATACCGATTTCCGGGATCCCGAGGGAGAAATCTCACCCACTTTCCCTATTGTAGTTTATCACTTTATGTATCATGCAAGATAGTTAAATACGCCAGGAAAATGGGTTTCTTCCAAAACTTTCTGTGGAGTCATACCTATCAACTCTAAAGCTGAAGTCAAAAGTGATAATCTCGAACCGTCTTAGTAACACTGCGCCGCACAATCCCAAGGGCCTCTCTATACATATCTGCAGTTTGAGTCTTCCAAGGCCAACAACCTTGATCATACGGCTACTGTCTTAGTGGCATTACATGATCGGTCATGTATACCCGATACTGTCACTTAGAACGTCTTTACTCACTAGCATCAACATGACAAACACGGTTTGATAGCTGCAAATCGTGCATGAAGCTAGAAGCATTCTATGTGTTTCTACGTGACATGCCCAGGATTGGATGCTTAGCAGTTTATAGAGTAACACTAGGTATGTTTTGACCAATATCACTCAAAGGCCCTTTGATTATCTTTGATTATCGAGATAATCAACTACCGAGCCTGCGCACTATGGAGGCTCATGTACCTGGTTTAACCACCAAGACTAGGTAGGCCATGCCGTTCGAGCTAGACTATACATCAATCCTTCACTTCTACTCTACGCATCCCCCTGCCCAAGTCTATCTTTCAAATTCATGCGCTACTAAAAATCATGCTCTATCGCCTCGAGCTGCCGCCGCCAATATCCTGGCCTAGGCGGTAGCTTGTCACGCGGTCCCACTCGATCTTCTGTCTCGTTACAGGCAGTTGTCGTCGCAGACCCTTGAACGCGCCTTCACTGAGGCTCACGAAACCCTTGTTCAGCTCCTCCTGGTACTTCTTCTCTGTTGTCGAGATCTCTCTAACGATGCCCGCACCGTTGGCGGAGGAGATGGTGCTGGAGACAGGCTTATTGGTCAGGAGACGAACGTTTCCGTCCTCGTAGTAGTGAACATCAACCTTGAGAGAACCCTCGAGAGCTCCGGATGAGGGGTCCAGAATGTAGAGCGACCGCCAGCGTCCGTTCCTGTGATGCATTAGCTTCAGTTGCTATCAGTTGGCCTGATAGAGTTTACCAGAAGTTGTTAGGGCTGTATTTGTTGCCTACAATAACGATGGCAATCTTAGAGTCCGACTCAATGGGGTAGACGCCGTGCGCGGCGTTGGCAAAGTGCTCGTCGACGTAAGAGCCGAGGCTTTTGAGGATGGAGTTCCTACCATAGTATCAGTGTTGTGCATCAGATGTTCAAGTCGAGTCAACTTACACAAGATCCGCTTGAGCTCCCTCCAACACGTGGCTCTGAACAGCGCTAGCTTTCTGTTTACTTGTCAGGGACCTTTTTTTAATCCATACAACCGTAAGCAGCTTACCTGCGTGGTATGGTCGAAGGCAAAGCTGGAAGAGCTCTCAACATCGTAGTATCGACCGTCTCCGAGGGAGTTGTGAGAGCTAATAATGACCTATGGCGCCTTATCAGTCCTCGGACCTCTTGAATTGTCTGTATCTGCTTGTCACCCACTGGTTGGCTGCTGCCGGGCAGTTTCACCGTAACAAACTGCTCCTCGTTGTACTTCTCGAAGGCGGGTCCAAGGCTGTTAACGATATCAGGGTTGGAGTCGAGGGTCAGCGACTTGATATCTGAAGAGTCCGCGTCAGTATTATGCATGTCTATGCAGCGGTGTCTTGGTCAACGGATACCTGCGATAACGTCGGCAAGCTGTATATCCGTTAGCTGATGATGCTCCAGAGGAGCCAACGACCTAGAGACGTACCTCTCCCGGAGGAGCTCCCTCTACGAAGGAAGAAACGGTTTCGAGATCGGACATTTTGTAGAGAGATTGAATGCGCCGCGAACAAATAACAAGCGCAAGCGACGTGACGTGACGGGGTATGTATGGCGTCTGAGGCTCACAGCGTGGAGTTCTTGAGGTACTGCATGGGCCACAATCAAGGGGAGGCGGGGCTGTATAGGTAGCTTGGGTGGAGCAATGATGCTGGGTTGGGTCCATGGATGTTAGTGGGGTGCATATCTATAAGCACCTCAATACATCCCATCTCGAACATGGCACTTGGCGAGCAATTCTTGTTATAGACATTCGAAGTTTACTGCTATTCAATTCTAATCTTATTCTGTGACTGAGGCCACCTACGCAAGCACCAGACAAGCACCACTGGGGGCTCATAGTCTACACCATACCAGTATTCCAAACTTGGTTATGTTCGTTAAACAATTGTATTAATATGGAACCTAATCGAGTCTCTAATCTGTAGAGCTCTATTCATTTGCCATGACATATCTCATGCCTCATACCTCCACTTGCTAAGTATCTATTTCTACACTGACTCAGTAATCCAACAACCTCTTGATATTATCATAAATTCCTAAAGGGTTCAGTCAGCTTGGGTCATCTAGGGCATTCATTCTCTTTAGTCACTTACTCGCAACATCGGGAAGGTTAAACCTTTCGTATAGGAGGGGCTGGTGGATGCTCCATCCTGCAACTCGTGCAACAGGTGCCTCCAATCTCAAGAAAGTGTCGTGGTCCTCTTGAATAGTAGCGGCAACTTCAGCACCAATACCTGCGTTTACCATAGCCTCGTGGACAACCATAACTCGGCCTGTCTTACGGACACTCTGGAGAACAGTCTGCTTATCCCATGGGTATAAAGTTCGCAGATCGATCAACTCAATGGAAATACCTAGGTCCTGCTCTGCCTGCTTGATAGCGTTGTAGCAAAGGTACAGAGGTTGGCCATAGGAAACAATGGTGACATCCTTGCCCTCCTTCAGAATTTCGGCTTTTGATAACGGGAGTTCGTATGATCCAGTGGGTACTTGTTCGACAGCCGCGCGGTATAGGATCTTGGGTTCCATGAAAACACAGGGGTCGTTGCTACGGATAGCTGCCAAGAGAAGACCTTTGGCTTGGGCAGGTGACCTTGGCATTATAACTTTCAGTCCGGGAATATGTGTAAACAAACTCTCGGGAGATTGTGAATGGTAGAGAGCACCATGACCGACACCACCGCAGGGCATTCGAACAGTTAAGCCACCAACACTGCGGCCGCAGGATCCATCGCGATACCTGAACTTGGCTGCCTCGTTAACCAATTGGTCAAATGCTGGGTAGACATAGTCGGCAAACTGGATTTCGGCAATAGGCCGCATTCCCTCAGCAGCAAGACCAATACCGAAACCCATAATGCCTTGCTCTGTGAGAGGAGTGTTGAATACTCTCTCGGCACCATGGGTTTCAGCCAAGTTCATAGTACATCTGAAGACACCACCAAATGCGACATCCTCTCCGAAAATGACGACGGATTCGTCCTCGGCAAGAGAGATACCCATAGCATCGTTTATGGCTTGGAATAGGTTCATCTTCTTTGTCGGACCATTACGAATATTCTCAGGAAGCTCCTTGTGACTTAGAGCTGTCTGAGAGCTATGCGCGAGGAGGGGCGTCGTGCCGTAGTCGACGGGCAGGTTTAGCCTGGCATTGGGGGGATGCGTCGAGTAACTTCGTCGTCCTACAGGCAAGGCAAGTGAGAGCCGAGCAGTCGACCGAGAGTTGACGACGTGCGCTCTCTTGAATTGGTGGATAACACAGTGCTTCATGGTGATAGTTGGGCAATGTCAATGTTCACAGGTTGGAGTCAATGGCAAAAGGTGGACGACAATAAATTCAATTCGAACGGCATAACACTGCAGTGGCAGCCGGAAATGCAACAGGCCGTTCGTTATACCTTAGATATCCAAAGCCAACCGAAGGGGGCTTATTGATTGTGTTCCTCGGCGAAGGTGATGTCAAACTCGGCTTGCTGCGGGTTCCCCGGGAGCTGGCGGCTTTTATCGCATGCTAATGCCGTACTGTTAGGTACTGCCTACTGTAGACACGACTGATAAGATAAGAGATTGTTGTCCTGTCAACGGCACGCTAAACAAACAGGTTCCAGGTATGGCGTCACTTGGCAAGGTATCTCTCGACTAAAAGCAGTGATCTTCGCTAAAATCTCATTCCTGTAGAGGTTGCATACCAGCCACACCGTTACAGGTCTCAAAATGCCTGCGCGAGACTCATCGCGGCCCCCCCGCTCACACCGACCTAGGGAACGAGACAGAGACAGAGAAGGAGATCGGGATAGAAGCCGACGACGAGATGACCAACGAAAGAGGAAATCAGGATCGCGACGACCAGCTTCCGGGTCTGAGGACACTCGGGATAGAAGTTCGAGGACATTATCATCACACGCTTTAGCAGACCTCGAAAGAGAGAATGCGCGTCAAAAGAAACGAAGTGAACGCGCAAGTCGAGACTATAGAGACGAGTCCCGAAGACCAGAACGACGACGTGATGAACACCGAAGAAGAGATCGAGATCCCGAGAAGCCGCGAACTCATGGCAGGAGCAAGAAGAAGAGAGTTGTGAGCGGAGCCGTTATGGAAGAGGGACAATCGAGGGCGCATCTAAGAGGCGGTGGGGGAAGCGTCGATACTATTGACAAGGAGAAGGACTTCTACCTATCAAAACCACCAAAGAAGAGCAAGAAGAAGCTTTGTAAGTTACCTTGGTGATCCAGCTACTGAGTTTGTACTAATCTGTAACGTTAGGGATTGCACTTGGTGTGAGCGCTGTCGTCCTGCTTATCATCATTGTGGTAGCAGTTGTTGTCAGTAAGAAGAAAGGCGGTGGAGGAGGCGGTGACAGCAGCGATAGCTCAGACGATACAACCGAGGATACTTCAGATTTGGATGGGATGGACCGGTCGAAAATACCCGAGAAGTGGCGGAACACATATCTCGACCCCTGGACATGGAAATCAACAACCGACTTCAACCTCACATTCACAGACGAAATGGTTGGAAACCTGCCGATCATGGGTCTCTATGATGATTGGGACGACTCAGCTCAAGCCAACGAGAATGTGCCTCCGCTGAACAAGCCTTGGGGCTCTTATGGCAAAAAGCCTGCTCGTGGTGTGTGCATTGGTGGATGGCTTTATCTGGAACCTTTCATCTCACCATCTCTTTTCAATTACGACACGAAGGAGGGCATCATCGATGAGTGGACACTGTCCGAGAAACTAGGCTCTGAAGCAGGAAAGACACTGGAGAAACACTACGCATCGTTCATCACAGAGCAAACCTTTAAGGACATACAAGCAGCAGGTCTGGATCACGTCCGTATTGGTTTCAACTACTGGGCCGTCGAGGTCTATGATGGCGATCCTTACGTGTACCGAACATCCTGGCGATACCTTCTGCGTGCCATCGAGTGGTGCCGCAAGTACGGGTTACGAGTCAACCTGGACCTACACGGTATTCCTGGCAGTCAAAACGGATGGAACCACAGTGGCCGATGGGGTTCTATAGGGTGGTTGGACGGAAAAGATGGCAGCGAGAATGCAAAGCGAGCGCTCGAGATTCACGAACGACTGTCCAAGTTCTTCGCCCAACCCCGCTACAAGAACATAATTACTCACTACGGTCTCGCCAATGAACCCCGAATGACGAGTCTGAAAACAAGCGACGTGGTCCAGTGGACAGAAGATGCATATAAGATTGTGCGCAAGAACGGCGTTAAAGCACTTGTGGTCTTTGGAGATGGATTTATGGGACTCGAAAACTGGCAGGGCTTGATGACTGGCTACGATGATATGGTCCTAGATGTCCATCAGTATGTCATCTTTAACGAGAACCAGATCGACTTCACACACAAGAAGAAGGTTGAGTATGCCTGCAAAGGCTGGACTGAGCAGGCCGAGATCAGCATGGATCGTTCCACGGGATACGGTCCTACCATCTTTGCCGAGTGGTCTCAAGCCGACACAGACTGCGCAAAGTTCCTTACTGGAGTTGGCTGGGGTACTCGCTGGGAGGGTACATACGATACAGGAAACAAGGACTCGTCCATTTTGGAACCTCGATGTCCTACCAAGGACGACAAATGTTCCTGCCGCGGCGCCAATGCTGATCCTAGCGACTGGAGTGACGAGTATAAGAAGTTCCTCAAGATGTTTGCCGAAGCGCAAATGCATAGTTTCGAGAAGGGCTGGGGATGGTGGTACTGGACCTGGAAAACGGAGAATAACCATCAATGGAGTTACGAGGCGGGTCTTAAGGCTGGCGTACTGCCCGAGAAGCCCTGGGATCGTGATTTCAACTGCGACAAAGACGTTCCCGACTTTGAGAAGATGGGCTTGCCAGAGTATCTTTAGACAAAGGGGTTTTATCATGGGTACACGGTGAGGATTATGGGTATATGGTTGCGATTGTTTTTGGCGTTGACGATTCTTTGGGATTGATATATAGAGCAAGCATGTTCAGCCAGTAAACAGAGGCTTTGATGAAGCGACTGATTGAACGTATTTATGGTCGAGGTACAGTAAGTACATTGTTATATGGTAGATAGATAGATAATATGAATCAAGGAAACGAGTTTCCACGATGTGCGATGCCTAACATGCCTCAGTGAGGAACATGCACCTCATAGAAGCGAACACCCAAGTCACATATACAGCAATTACAGCATGTCTCATTTCTCATGAGCCGACCGACAACCGCCGATTGGGTGTTGGGAATAGCACGGATCTATGATGTGACCTGTTTTATGATTCGGTGAATAGTCGAGATAGCTCTGTCGATATATCCTGATGAGGCAAGACTTAGCTAAGATATAAGCCACTCATAGACAAGGACGACGTTGGGAACTGCACTCCTACTGATAGTTCTTTAAAGGGGATGCTGGGAAGTAGAAGCTGTATCACATCCAACATTGTTGTCCAGCTGATGATTCTGGAGGATAAGAGGATATACGTCTTTTGTTATATTTATATGTCATCTCAATGGGAGAAAACTGAAGCAGACTACCTGGACCCCGATCTAAGCAATACTGTATACAGGTAATCGCCGTTATCAAAACACTATGAACAAGGAGCGTACAAGGGTCACGACGTATGTTATCGATGCAGCGTACAACGAAAGTATCTACTAGGACAGCACATCACGTCTGAAGTCATTCATGTAATCATCCAGGGTACACATATTTTGCTTTATTTATCCTGCATGTGTTGGCGAAGAATGTAACTGCAGGTACTATGAGATTAGATGGTAATGGTCCATGTCAAGTTAAATGTGTCAGAACCAAAATCCAAATCACGAACACTCTCAGTCGTAGTTCACAGAATCACGGCCATTTTCTTTGTTGGTCTGCGTCTCTCATACCAGTGTCGATATGTATACTCTTCTCCAATAGGCTTTGGTGTGAAGGGGGAAGTTTTGTATTGTTTTTGTCGAAATGGGGGAAATATAGGTCGAAAACCAACCACACACGTAGCATCATCATCATGATCATCATCGTCAGAATCACCATCAGAATCACCATCAGAATCACCATCAGCGTCACCAACAGCGAGTCACTTTTCAAGCGAGGTACTCAAGCAGACACTTGCAGGACGAGGTAGTAAGCCTGGGCTCCGGCTCCCCTTCGGTAGTCCTGAACTTCAGCGGAGAGAACCTTGACCTTGTTCTGCTCAGCAAGGCTCTTCACGTGGCTCTCGTAGCCTCCGGTCTGCCAGATCTCACGGATGACAGTAGCCACGATGTAGCCTCCGGGCTTCACGACACGCACGAACTCACTGATAGCCTCGGGACCAACGTGAGACTGAGTCAGGGTGCCGACACACGTCACGACATCATAAGAGTCATTCTTTGCGGGCAAGGGGCGAGACAAGTCGCAAACATCCAGGTTGCGGTATGCTCCTGTAGTGCGAGCTTCATCAAGCATGCCGGGGCTCAGGTCGACACCGTCAAGCTTCTTCGAGCCCAAACGAGCAAGGAAGACGCCGACGAGACCAGTTCCACAACCAGCGTCAAGGATCTCGACATCTGGGTTGATGGTGGGAGTTCCTAGGGCTTGAGGGACGTAGGCAGCGGCAATGGCAGGACCGACATAGTCTTGGCCCTTGCCTGTGATCTCCTCGTTGTATGTCTTTGCCCACTCATCGTAGACGGAGCGAGCATGATCAACAGAGGTGAGGGAGTAGATCTTGGGGAAGTATTGGGCAGTGGCCTGGGAAGACATGATGTTGAATGAGGAAAGGGGATATTTTAAGGTAGAGAGGGAGGGATTGTTTGTGTTGAAACCAAAGTAGAGTAGTCTAAAGGGTTGAAATGGGATGGGTTGAAGAGTTGTAGTCTCAACAACTTTGAGGAGAAGATATGCCCCTTTTATAAACAAAACTAGATCGTTCAAAACCCCGCGTCTCGTCTTTGTTTCCCCTCGTCTCTCCCCGCGTCCAAGATATCCCGAGATGACGTTTGGGCGTGCTTCTGAATGAGAAACAATTGGCGGTTGCGACCCGGCGTAGCCCAAAGTAGTGATCCGAGGTAGTAGATTGGACTAAATAAAGTCAGTAATGGTCTGTACTGTGCTGTAGAATTTACCTGGATCTAGTAGGGATGTAGTAGCAATACTGATAATAATAGGTTTTCGTCAGAGAAAACGGGGGTTGTCAAAAAGAAACCATCATGTTTATGGTGGTTGTAGTGGTGTTGAATGCAAAGGTAACGCAACGCAACGCAACGTTGACGGTTATGATCAGCCGAGAACTCTTGGCCAACTGGGTCAATTGACGGCAATACTGCTGAATTGAGTGGTACTGTGAGTGCTTTTTATCCTCGGAAAGCATATCTGTCAATTGCGGCGACTTTCTCTGCTAAGTACTGGTGATATTCTTTACACCACCAAGACGATAAACTTGTGCATGATCGCAACAACTCAATTTACCGAAAGATAGGTCGATTATCACAAGGAAATAAACACTGACTTTGGGAGAATCCAATAGGACTCAATCCAGGTCACCCAGTTGAGCCTCTAGTTGGTGGCGGGCGCATCATGAGTGCGTCCGTTGCGAGAATTATTTTATGCAGTTGCAGGGCTGCAGAACTTTTGCCCTGTTCTCGTTCTACAGGGCAGTGCAGCTGCAGGATTTTGTCTCTTGGGGGCGCGTCTCTGAGTTGCAACTCATTTTCATGGTAGAAGATAGGTTGTTAGAACTATCATGTGTTTTTGGAGCTCATGGCTGTCTTGATACCTTTGGACTATCTCATGCGACGCAGCACCCTCTCTCATGACTCTTTAATTGCATCTGTTCTCGTTAACTACGACTACTGCACGAAGGGACCGGCTTACCCTGCAGTCCCAACAAACCACTTCTGGTACAGGGAAACATGTTTATCGTCCTGCTGACCGAGCTGTGACTGATGGGTTGTTGTACAAGTTACGACCCTCCACCACCAGCGCCCGCAATCCTACACTACAGATGGAACTGAATGACGCCATTCACGCATGTCGTCTTAGCTGTCCTATCAAATCTGTTGGAAGATGCCAAGTACAGTAGTTACCAATTGGTCAAGACTCAAGTGCGAGCTCTGCACCATGATACGAGAGAGTTTCCTTACGCTGATTCGCCGACTGGAATTAACAACATCTTGTTTATTTGAGGAGTCACAGACTGAAGTTGACAGGCATGTGAAGAATAACCGGGACTTGCAGGGTAGTAAAGAGTGTCTTATTCGATATCATGAGGATGACCAATGTTAGCGCGATACATAATCATGCAACCCCAGCAAGTAAATATTACCGAGATACAAGTGCAACCAGGGCATTTGTTCTTGTACAGACTACTTTACTGTCAATTATCTCTCAAGTCCTGGAGTGCGGGGAAATAACAATTATTGTCTTCTCGTTCTGTTGCCTCTTTGCGCTTCCTGTGTTCCCATCCAAGTCTTGTCTATCAGACTAGGTACCAAGGCAGGGACAAAAACAAACAGACAGACAAAAAGAAGAAAAGGCCGACAGTCGGGTTTATTGTTCATTCCCAACAAGAAATCCGGGTCAATATCAATAAAAGTCCGATTCTTGTACAGTAGCCAGCGCCACTCAGCAAGATACAAATCATGCTAGCTTTCTGAAGAAGTGATTGTCGTGAAAACCTAAGAATGAAGCTTATATAACACCCTCAAATCCATCACTATAGGATTCGTAAATACGCTATACGGCGTTGGCTTCTCTTCCATAAGCAAGCCACAGCGGCCGCTTTCGCGTTGTTGATTGGATTCGTGAGAAACGTTTCCAGGTTTTGTTGGTCAGCAATGACAAAATGGGTTGAGTTTTGAGGTCCTGTACGTGATGTCTTCTGAGCGAGTGCCGTCTTTGTAGTGGTGAAGAATTGAAGAAGTTGGTTGCAACGTATCATGCGGAACTCGTTTGAGACGAATATATAAAGACTACGAGGATCGCAATGGTTGGGAAGATTGCTCTTGGCACGATATTCAATATCAGCCTATCTTTACCCTGGATATATCACTTGTTTGCGTCGATAATATCTCGAAACACCATTGATGATAATGGATCGTGACGTTGAAAAGATATCAACAGACGAAGGAACTCTTAGCCCAGGGTCCAACGAAACAACCTTTTCACCCATTCGATTAGAAACACCACAAGTCACACGAACTCGCTCAAGAGCAACTAGCAACCTTTCTCGCTGCCAATCTCAAAATGGCTACAGCTGCAATCCTCACCAAGAGTCGGACGATGATAATCAGCTGGAAAAGGATCCCTTTGAAGTCGGTTGGGAAAACGGCGACAGTGATCCCTGGTGCCCGCGCAAGTTTGTCCAGGTGAAGAAGTGGATGATTGTTTTTATTGTTTCGTCTGCAAGTCTATGCGTGTAAGTACTATACTGTAGTCAGTGTGTATCTACTAAGTTACTGGTTAACTAAACTAAAGCGACAACCAGAACTGCCGCAAGTTCCATCTATACATCCACGTATGAGCAAATGGAAGTCGAGTTTGGCAACTCGCGAGAGATATCGATCCTTGGTCTGTCCACCTTTGTCCTAGGAATTGGCCTTGGACCCATGTTTCTCGGTCCCATGAGTGAATTCTATGGTCGAAGGCCCATTTACATTGTCTCTTGGTCTATGTACTTTATCTGTATCATTCCTCAGGCTGTGGCTCAGAACATCGAGACCATCATCGTCAGCCGTTTCCTCGATGGATTCTCAGGCAGCGCATTTCTCGCTGTTTCTGGTGGCACTGTTGGAGACCTCTTCACGGCTGACCAGATCCAGGCGCCAATGTTGATGTTCTCGATGGCACCCTTTGTCGGTCCCTCTATCGGACCTCTTATTGGAGGTTTCATCAATCATAATGCTGACTGGAGATGGACACATTGGACACTCCTGATATGGGCTGGTGTTTTGTGGATGGCAATCTTCATCTTGGTCCCTGAGACATATCGTAAGTTTTGACTTGACCAACATAGTGGCTGGTATCAACTGACATGGACTAGATCCCATTGTACTCAGGAACAAAGCAAGGCAAATTCGAAAGAAAACAGGCGACGAGAGATGGAAAGCTCGTACAGAAAAGACTCAAAAGTCAGCCATTGGCGCGATCGGATGATCTCTCCTACGCCCCTTTCAGCTTCTTATCTTCGAACCCATGTGTCTTAACCTGTGCATCTTCACAGCTATACTGCTTGGTATACTCTATCTATTCTTCGGAGCCTTTCCTCTTGTCTTTGGTAGACTCTACGGTTTCAACCTTTGGCAAGTCGGACTCTCCTTTCTCGGCATTCTCGTGGGCATGATAGCAGCAGCAGGACTCGACCCCGTGTGGCACCGCATCAGAAGTAGCCTTATACTCAAGCTAAGCTCAGAAACAGACATTCAGGGGATCAGCCAGCCCGAATTCAGACTCCCACCAGCGATCGTGGGGTCACTCATCGTACCTGTTGGCATCTTCATCTTCGGCTGGTCATGTTATCCGTGGGTGCACTGGATTGTACCCATTATTGGATCAGCCATCTTTGGAGCCGGGTAAGTCAAGTGATATCATCGTCATAAACAATTGGAAGGCCTCAAAGAGGCGCGATACGGGGAGAACCAGGGTTTGTGCTGTCATACCCAAGAGGCTTCTCTCAGTCGTGCAAGTGTCTTGAACACTGTGACTGAGACAGGAACCGAACTCGCGGGATCGCGCCCGCACATAGAGAAGCCAGACAAAAGCCATGTTGATCTTTGTCATCGCTTGGTAATGCCTCTTGAATCTCGTATCCCCTGAACTTGTGCCTCGAAGAGCTGCAGCTGACCGTTTGATCCTTATATAGAATCCTTCTTGTGTTTAGCGGAGTCTTTACATTTCTTGTAAGTTGCATCCTCTTCTTTCCCTGGTTGTATAGAGCCTGTGACAGACTCACCGTACGTTTCACTGCTCTTTGCATGGGTTGGTATATCAACTAGTGTCATGACAAGACAGGACAGGACTATGTTGTGCTTGTGCCATATTCGAGTAATGCTGACCCTGGACAAAATAGGTTGATGCGTATCCGCAGTACGCTGCGAGTGCCTTGGCTGCGAATGCCTTTGTGCGTTGTGCCTTTGCTGGTAAGTAGCTGGCATACTACTCTCCCTTCTCATTCCGTGCTGTTAGTTACTGTAGCAGACTATCTCTACAGGTGATTGCATGATATGGCTTGGATTTCAGGGCTGATTTCATGTTTTACAGCTGCCTTTCCGCTATTTGGCAACCAGATGTATAAGAAACTCAACAATCACTGGGCATCGACCCTATTGGCATTTCTAACGGTCTTCATGATGCCCTTCCCCTATCTTTTCTTCCGTTACGGTAAGAGGATCAGGGCCAGTAGTCGATTTGCCACTTCCTGAGAACAATGTGACTTTGATGATTGTGTCTGCAGCTTCGAGTGATGGCTTCATCCGTGTTCCCGCACCAATGGATAGCCACTGAGAGACCATATATACAGAATACAGAAATGGAAAGAATTTACAGGATCAACTTACACAGAAAGGTGTTTCTAGTCATTGAAAGGCGTTGATAGCAGATAAATGAGTGGCTTACTTGTTGATCACCGGTTGTACAGGAAACGCCAGTCTACGGTAGCCCTTATACATGGGTCTTGAAGGATCAAGCGTTATGTTTTTCTGAGTAAATTCTTAATGCAGAGAACTGTATGAAACTAATATGAGTTCTACGCTGGTAGAGATTCATGAGGAAAGGGAAATTTCGTATACTGGATAAGTTGATTGGGAACACCAGGCAAAGGCTCAGGGTGCCCTGCCGCTCAACTCTCCTAACCTAATAAAACCAAGATTCAGTTTAGTCTATGGGGTAGCAAGACCGATTTGCAAAGATCAACTCTACTCTAGTCTACCTACGCAGGGGCAAGTGTGGAGATAAGAGTAGTGGCACGTAGAAGAGTATTGATAACCAGACAGCTACAGTATCCTATAGCCAAATATAACAGGATGAGCTGATCACGTCCAATTGCTTAGCGATCAACTTCCTGAATAGGTCAGATCAACGCATCATACGTTTAAAACCTGACAGACTGCTGGCAAGGCCATGCTTGTCACAGTCTTAGATGTTTCTTTCAGCTGATAGCTTTAACACTGAACTTCGTCTACTGAGGCGCACGATGAACCAACCACAAGTTTGGTGTGAAGAACATATTCAAGACGGACAAGGGTGTCTCAGCCTCTTCAGGTTTTACAGAACAGGAACATACGAATGCAGGCCCCCATGATTCCTCGGCTATCGCAGCCTCGACTCCAGATTTTCGGCCAGCGGCATGGATCATGACATGTCCTCCAACCAGATGACACAGCGCATGCTTCTACCCGCTGAAGAAAGCAATAGCGGCCCAGCAGGAGAGGAAGGGATTTTCTAGGGGCTTTGGGTTTGGGTTTGGCTGTCATTGTCGTGCAGGTTGCAGCCGCAAAAGCAAAGAAAGAGGAGCAATATCCGTCCTAGAACTGGGATCTGCCGAGCAAGACAAATTAATGTGATGGCGGCCAACTGAATCACTTGGAATTGATATTGATCATCTGTCCACGCGGTTACTTACTGCTTGCTACAGGTCAAATGTTGCGATTCTATAAACATATCTTGGCATGATGCGAGATAGGATAGATTGCTCGGTCACCGAGGTGAAGCGTCGGTTAACGATCCCCGGGTATCTGGGATCCAATAAAGTACCCTGGATACCAAGTCCTACTGTAAAACATCAGACAGGCTAACAGGATTGAGAATATCTCGGCGGCCTTCCGTTTCCGCCTCCGCCTACCTTGGTAATTAACCCCACCTTTGACCTCCGGCATCCGGACTCGGCATAGGCCCGCGCTCCGGACGACCGACCGGGTACTTGAAAATGTTGGTGAAAGTTGAAGAAGATCTCTTAAAGTTACTGGAGTGGGCAATCGATTCAAGTTCAGCTGTTGATGCACAAAAGTATCATGCTAAAGACCTCTTACTGTTTCGGGTACCTTGCGCACATCGGCGGTCCCACACCGGCCTGTCGGTGACAGTCGCCGGGGCAGGGGTGCTTCGGTACCTCTCCAGCTCTCTTTAGCTGACTACTATATGTATGTATCAGTAAAACATCAACCGTCTCTCTGCTTCAGGGAAGGGCAAAGATTGTCTGGCAGCCCGAGACCCTTGTCACTGAAGAGGTACTATGTACGAATATCACTCTGACCAACACTGAAGATTTAGGATCTCCTTGTCCGCCTAAGCTAACTACATGTAAGGGTGGCTGAGAACACAACAATGAATGGATCAATGGATCAATGGAACGTTTTTGGCGGCTCAGCGGGACCTTGTTAGATGGAGCTGGATCGAGACTATTGCTTGTAGGGGCATAGCAAGTCCAAGGAGAATTACATATTCAGCTCCATTCTTTCTGACCGCTACAACGAGTATTGAGTCAGGATAACTAACTAATGAACCCCAACCTCATACAAGGAAGGGAGGGGGGGAAAAAAGATGAAAAATTCCATCTAATTTTGCGATGGACTTTCAAGTTACAAATAAGAAGCCATCGTCGGACCAATGGACAGCCTGGGATTTCCCCCCAGTCACTCCACTGTTTTACAGTAGTAGAACCCCGCAATCAAAAGTTTGACTTTGATTGGGCTCTTTATTTTGGTGACTTGATTAGGGACATGGACTCCCTAATCCTCGGCTTGTCGAGGCATAAACATCAAGGTACCTACATAGTACCTCTTACATTGCATTACAGTATATGGAAGTATCAGCCATGAATCCAATATTAGTCTATCAAATCCACTTGAACTGAACGAACGTAGGATATGTAAAATCTTTCATGATGATCAGTCTGTTGGGCGCATTGTTGTATGTAATAGTCCCCAAACTCAGTCAATTGACCACCGTTGATACCCTTGTCATGTAAGGTTGTATTGATTAGAATGTTTACTTGGAAATTGGGCAGACAATTACCCACCCTGTGTGAGGTTACGTGAAAGAGAGGACCTACCTTACATATCCATAGTTACGGTTATTGATTCATCCGCAAGGTCTCAGCTCACGAGATTGTAGCTATCCGTATCCGTAGACTGTCTACATTTGCACATGCATACTATGGCACGTACCTAGGTACATCTATCTGCCTTGGCTATCCTATACTGAGGAGTACAGGGTGCTAGAGGGAAATGGAACCTAGGTAAGATTTGACCATCTTCTGCAGGTATCTTGATAGGCACATTTGCAAACAAACATCCATTCTTTTCTAACTTACCATGTACCTATTCCCTGATCCAATCCACTTGGTTGCTTGCACCTGCACTACATGCTTGATTCCATATCAGGTACTTTTTCCCCTAGCATTGAAGTGTATCGAGTTCAGTTTCTACAGCATACATATATTACATAGTAGTAGATACCTATTGTACATATCCAGGTTGCATCAATTTCGTCCAGTACCTTAAAGCCTTTATGTGTGTTTGGTCGTTGAGCTGTTCTAGTGGCGCATCCATCAATTTTCACCAACCACCAAAAACCCCACAATTCTATTACTGGGGGCCAACCCGCTGTCGCCTGACCTGAGAGCTGTGCTGCCCTGTGCTATGTTGCAACAGTGACTGACTGGGTTCCATGGGTAGGTTCTCTCTATGGATTCTTACCTACTGATCTCGAATTGGACCAGTCATTGCTTATGACTTAGTCTGCGAATTGCCTCGTTCGACTTTACCCAATTCAATTATATCCTTTCTCTTCATCTTTACACTATCGCGATTCCATCTCTCTGTGCCGCGCTTCGCTTCGCATTCGTCTTGCCTACCTACCTACCTACTTCGCATGCCGCATCTTTGCACGACGCTACGTCTACCTCTGACTACACTTTCACCACAGCCTGCTTCTACTTCGACAGTCGCCGACGTTGTGTGAGCTGCTACCGTCACTGTAGTGCGCGTTGCTTCTCAGATTGGCTACTCCAGCTCTACTACTGGGTGCAGCCACTCCTCATGGCCCGCGGGTAGCTGCATCCATTTCTTTTCTCTTCGTCATCATCCGCTTCCTCACCCTGCAGTATCATACCTGTAGCTGTCGCTCTCTCCTCTCCCGTGTCGCCTCAGTCGCCCCTACGACTGTTCCATGTTGAACGATCATCGATCCTATATCGACCCTCGAATCGTATTTCTGCCTCGGTCACATCCTCCGCCTCCGCCGGTGACGACCAGCAATACTCGCAGCCTCACGACCTCCTACAACTCACGGTACTATTAATTGCTTATACGTTGCACGAGAACGCCTCTTTGCGTATCATATCTAAGCAGATTATTGGCTTTATTCGAATACGCCCCATACAGTATACGAGCTTGACCGATCACTGTCGGTCCCCTCATTAGCTAAGACTTGATACTCCAGACACGGCTGCATACAGCCCTCTGGCCTCGTTTGCGCCCAACGCCATAGTCCTACCGCATCCATACCGTACATCCAAGACTGTTCCTAATCTTACATACGCCATCTTCGCAGTACGCATCGGCGAACGGGTAAAGAGATCAGGAGAAGGGTTCTGTTGCGCGTTCCCGCGCCACCGTGGGGGTTATTGTCTGCGAATAATACATATCGCGGATTTCATTCGACGACGTACCTGTCCCTGCTTGCTTGTACTACTGAGTCTTGGATAAGTGTGGTTCCGCAAAGGTGCCTGAGAGGAGGACAAGGAGACAGAAACAGAAAAAGGTTTCTGGGATTCGGAACCTGCATTTCCGGACTGTTTTGTGCGCGCCAACCTAAACAAAGTCTCGGGCTCGACCAAGCTGAGAGGAGGATACTGCAGCCGTCCCATTACCTTGCGTCGGTCTCCAGGCGTTGTATATAAAACCTAAGACACCATGCCGCACGAGATGGAGGAGAATGGTGCTGAGGTCTCAGATGTTATGTCTGAGAACGAGGACGAGACGGAAACTTTTATTAAAGACGACGACGAAAAGATGGCAGACCAGGGCACTACCGAGGTCAAGAAGAAGTACGACCCTAAGGATCCCCTACGCCCGAGAAGGAAGAAGGCTCGGAGAGCGTGCTTTGCTTGTCAGAGAGCTCACTTGACTTGTGGTAAGTCTCCTTTGCAGAGGCCATGCTAGCGGTCTGCTGGCATGCGCCAGTGATTATCACGCGACATCTTGTTTCTCAGTGTGAAGCTCGGCCCTTGACTCACTTTACTGGTTGCCAGCATTTTGCTGGCGAACTGTTTGTGCACCTCCCAAAATCCACTGCTGTGGAAAGATCATCATTGAGATCATCGTGTTTGAAGGTCAAGAAAAAGGTTTCGAACTGACCTCTTTCTAGGAGATGAGAGACCATGCCAGAGATGCATCAAGCGAGGTCTCGCCGATGCATGCCAAGATGGTGTTCGAAAGAAGGCCAAATACCTTCATGATGCTCCCCCAGAAGCTCTTCGACCTGTTCTTGGTCCCAACTACAACCCCAATCCTAATCCCAGTCCTGCGCCTCCAAGACCAAATGCACAACGTCAAAATTCGAATGCGAGCCAGTCGGATAACTTATCCGCGACCGGGAGCAACTTCTTTTCACAGGCAAGCACAACGACTCTGCCAGTCTATTCAACCGGGGCGCAAACTCCTGTGGGCCTAGATAGCCTGCCTTTTAACCCTCAGGCGTCCCCAACATCTTTCCAAGCTCCAATTGCCAACGCGCATGCCCCTATGAACAACATATTGCCCACTGGAAACATGGACTTCAACGCCCTGTTCGACCCTAGCAATCCTGCCCTTTACAATTTTGATCTTGAAGGTCTCAATTTTGGTAGTCAGTACGCAGGTTGGGAATTCGGTATCCTTAACAAGATGGCTCTGGGAGCCGAGACACCTCCGCGGGAGAACTCAATGTCACAAACCCCAACAACTGAGGCTACTTATGCAGCTCTCTTCGGAAACACAAATGGCAATGGCAATGGTTTTGATCATCCCATGTTAGGTGCCGACTTTTCGAGTATGGACCAGAACAACCAGCCTCTATATGCACAAGGAAACCTCCAGCACGGACTGCCACATGCTTATGCTATTGCAGCTGGGCCTACAAGTCTTGCCAGCCCCAGTACAGATGCCACCGCCAGTCCCCATTCAGTTGCGGGTATGGATGGCTCACCTAACCACAATTTTGCTGGGATCCCTAATGTTCCTGGCGCGCAGCGACACAGGCCGAAGACTACCAAAGCGCCCCCTAAGTCCTATCTCGGCAAGCGACAACGAGATTCTGCCGCTATCTATGAGAGTGTCAAGGAGCCCTATCCTTACACGACTGGTTTCCACAATATGGTGGCTGTTTTACGGAACCGCCTGCCTGGTAACAAGCTATTAAGAATTGCGAAGGCACTTGGAGAGATCCGACCATCGTTCATATCATGTACCAAAGACCTGACCCGACAGGATCTCATCTTCATGGAAAAGTGCTTCCAGAGAACATTGGTCGAGTACGATGACTTTCTGCAACATTGCTGCGCCCCAACGATTGTGTGTCGAAGATCAGGCGAGGTTGCTGCTGTCAATAAAGAGTTCATTGCGCTAACAGGGTGGACAAAAGAGGTGCTACTTGGAAAAGAGCCAAACCTCAATATCAACACCTACAGCGGCCGCTCAACTAATGGGTCTAATACGCCAGACAACAACGCGCAAGGAGACATGCCCACGCCCCGTCCCCAAAAGGCCACTCTCGACAATAGCAGTGGACGCCCCCAGCCTGTGTTCTTAGGCGAGCTTCTTGATGACGACAGCGTCGTCGAATTTTACCAAGACTTTGCGGAACTAGCTTTTGAAGATAGCCGTGGTAAGGTGCAAAGAAGCTGCAGACTCAACAAGTACCGGTCATCGCAAAACCTGGACATGAAGCCAGAACATGGTGTCCAGAAAGACGTACAGCCAGGCATTCTTAGCAGCCGAGTTACGCGCATCGACAGCGAGCACGGTATCTCGAGGATTGAGAGGGATGGCAAGGTCGAATGTACCTACTGCTGGACCATCAAACGAGACGTATTTGACATTCCCATGATGATCATTATGAACGTAAGTCACACGACGATGTTTTCGGCATGTGCTTTAGGCTAATTTTTATGACAGTTCCTACCACGATATCTACCAGACCAAGGGCCCCAGCAACTGGCAGTTTAGTCGGTTATGACTAGGGGCGAAACTTGAAATACGTTGATTCCCTCTTTCTTGTTTATGTCTTTTGACGAATGCGAGACGTTTTCTAGCCCTCGAGGGAGGGGCCAATAAACCAGGCAGAGAAGAAAAGACTGGAGTTTGTGCTTTTGTTAGAGGATTGGCCATGTGCTAAATCACGGCTGAATAAGACCGGTGCTCTTCAATCAGGAAGATGGGGGTTTCAAATGATACCCAAGTAGTTTCTAAGAGACGGAAAACTTGAAATAAACAATACGTCAAGCCAGAATTCTCTCTTCTATGTTGCTGTTCTATCCCTAACTCCCAGTCACTTTTCTTTACCCTGTTTTGTCCCTTACGTATCGTATCATTCTGTGTTTAAGCATCACGAACGAGCCACTGAACATTCAAGCGGCCCCCTACGTCCTTGCCACTGATAACTCGGCCCTTCTCGGGGGCCCATGCCTCACGGGCAAGACTATTCTTTGCTACCTCGCAATCGAAGTTGATATCTTCGATGAGTGCCTCTAGACTTTTGTAGTCCTTCTCCTCACGGATGAAGCCGAGAATGAGCAGGCGCATGGGCACATCGTAAAAGTCTGAGGTGAACTTGTGTAGCACGTGAACCTCTGCACTGCGAACCTTGTTTTTGTAGAAGGGGTTGTAACCAATGGACATGACCATAGGGAAGATGTGGAAGGGAGGGTTGGCGGGAGCTTCAGTGGAGAGAAGAGCGTCCTCTGTACCACTTTGGGTAGCGACATTAGATGAGGCTGAAGAGGGGACATCGGGGTGCTCCGAAGGGAGAGCGAGAGAGGCGTAGCCAAAGTAGACACCTGAAGCGATTTCTGCGATCCAGGGGGTGAGTGCTTCGTCAACGGGAAGGTTGGCGGTAGGGATGCCAAGCTGAGCGAGGTTAGTAAGGTAGACGAGATAAGAAGGCGAGTGACGAGACTAAGGGAGTCTTACCTCTTTGGACCCGCGACCGAAACCTGAAATGACCTTGCCTTCCATGTGAAGAGGATACGGGGGTTCGGGTCCAGAGTCTGGGCCGACGACTGAAGGGCGAGAAGACATGATTGATAATGGGGTCACAGAAGTGATATACAAGAAAGAATGCTGTTCGATGGTGGTTGATTTTCAGTCAACTGAGAATGAGTTGAGTATTTCGGCTCGGAGACTATACTGGAGGGTGAATAGGGCCTCGGTAACTGAGTCTTTCTGAGTGGTTGTAAGACAAGGTGAGTCTTCAAGTGAGTGAGAAGTCGACGGCGATTAATTATTAAAGTGCGAGTGCAAGTGCAAGTGGGGGTGGAGTTGAGTTGATGATGAGATCCAATCCGACAAATGGTGGGGCGAATAGTCAGTCTACCTACGGCGGGGAGTCGATGCCGAAGTGCGAAGGTCGGGGGGATATGAGACCTTTGCTTACCTACCTTAGTACTTCTTCTACTTTAATGTCACACAGTCGATGTTTTAGGCTTCATCGGATTATTGGATGATTAACAGAAAAGTACAAATAGTTGATGATAAGCTGTTCTGGAACCGAGGAGTTCTTAGCAAGCCGTTTATGAGATGACGCTGGAAAGTGAGAGATCTATTTGGAAACAGGACTGTATCAGGATATTAAACTTGCACTATTAACACCAGGATATCTCTGAAAGAATGCAGCGTTCAGGAACAAGTTAACATTTCCCATTCATCGACACTATACCGGATGCTCTCGAAACTGTACGACACGAAAGCAGCTCAATAACAATATTTCGGATTAACATTAAGCGAATATGCGCCATAAGATACAGAGTGACTGCAGTACAGTCCATTTAACTCTTGTTTGACAGCCATCATGGTTGCTCGTTTCCCTTAAAGGGAACCGAATAAAAGCCTTGCAACGTCATACCCTTATATCTTCTATGCGGTTGCTTCCGTCTTGGTCCCCGCAACTGTGGTCTGAGCACCCGGCCACTCAGTCCTGCCCAGCTTGATGATATCGCTTCCCTCGAGAATCCAGTACTTGCTTGGGGCCTTGCCCTCCTTTGCCAATTGCGCAGCTCTAATAGCCGCCTTGGCAATGACATCGGCGTCCTGGCCGATGCTATCTCTGAAACCAGAACTTAGGCTTCCAAGACCATTGATTGCGCTCTGAGCTATGCCCTCAGCAAGACGGCTCGTCTCCCTCGCGCCCATGATCATGCCTGGCTTGAGAATCACTGCCTGCTCAAAGTCCATCTCCTTGATTGCGTCTTCGACCCCATTCTTCATCTTTCCGTAAGGTGAAGAGGCTCCGATGAAGGAGCGTGTACCTGCGCTTGAGATGAAGACGAATGTCGACACACCTGCGGCCTTGGATGCCTTTGCAAGTTCAATGTTCAAGTCATGGTCGATCTTCCACTGATTTTGGATTCCTCCTGCCGCCGCCCGAGTAGTGCCGAGGGCAGAGTAAACGATAGAGGGCTTGGGAGAGAGACCAGTGAGTAGGTCTGCCCACTTGGTGGTGTCACTGTCGACTACCGCATTGAGCAGTGATGATGTTGCCTTGGGAGCGCGTCGAGTGATTGTGTGCACAGGGCTGTAAATATCAGAAGCAAGTAGAATCGAGAGAATGTTTGAGCCGACAAGGCCCGTAGAGCCGATGATAGCAGCTGATGAAGACATTGTATAAGGGTGTTGTTTGGCAGGGTATCAGGAACAGTCAGGGTATCAAGGCAAAGACTTTGTAAAATTGAGGTGGAAGGTTTCAGTTAATGGGGTATCAAAATGGGGAGATGTAAGTAACGTCCAGGGATCAACGTCAAAAAGCTTGACAGTAAGTGAGTGACGCCATGGCCCAAGCGGCAGGGACTAAATTGCCCAACCATGTGACGAAGCAACCGCAAGTGTTAAGAGTGTTCCGTAAACTCAATTGATGGTCAAACCCATGAAGCCGAGTTGTGTAAGTGAAGTTGTCAGCATCCATCAATTGATGTAGGCAGTTGGATGTGACGGGACCATCCCGGATCTCTTACAGTATTGCAGTGCCTATCAGCACCTAATCGTACCTACAGCACCTGCACAACTGTGGCTCAGGCAGGACAACAGGGGTCCAAGGTACTTACTCCATAAATTATTGACCAGGCACCCCACGACTTTGACTTGCGACGTCGTTTCTCTGCCTGCGTACCTACCTACCTAGGTGTCTGTCTTACTGGTACCTGTTCAACGACAACATCCTGTCGCCTACCCAAGGCCCATCTCGTATACTCCCAAGATCGACTTTACCAAACATCTCAAGGCGTTCTTTCATCAAACATCATCTTAAATAATACAAAGACTACTCAGAATGGCTACTCAATACGAAGGTAACACCACTAAACCCCTCCTCAAACCTTCCATCCCTACACTCAGTAGCTAACAGTTTCCGCTCAACAGTCGAACACAATGTCAAGTTCACCGAAGCCCGTCGCTCAGGCCGTCGCGTAGACATGGCATCCTTCTTTTCGCTCCTTGATCAGATCGCCGAGCCCTCGGGCGCCCAGACCCCTCATCACAACCCTCACGCAACGCCCACCCCCGTTGACACAGCCGCTCTCTTTCGCCTGCTCCAAGAACAGCTGCACCAACTTCAAACGACCGCCCCAACAGAAGACAACCGCGAGTTTCTCCAGTCCCTCATCACGAACCTCGAGGACGACATTAACGACCCTCCGACTCGACTGGCAGGTGTGTCACAAGAATTCCTCGACTCGCTCGATCGCGTAAACCGCAAGACGCTCAAGAAAGACGACGACTGCGCCATCTGCAAGGTTCCTTACCTGGAAGACGAATACTGTCTTGTTGTTGAACTGCCGTGCCAGGGTGGTCATCAATTCGATCTCGAGTGCGTTGGACCTTGGTTGCGAAGTAAAGGAACATGCCCCGTATGTCGTCACGACCTAGTAGAGAAGAAGGCTCCCGTTGTGCAGGATGATAGCGAGGAGGAGGATGGCGACATGATGTATGCCTAAAGAGCGGCTTGTCAATAACATTGTGCATAGTCTGGCGTTCGGAGTCTGAGCCACTGTGGATTTGGCTTTCTCAGGAGATGCTGAATAGGAATACGATGAATATGAAGTCATCTAGACATGAGGGGATGTCTAGCTTGACCCTTTCCCGTCCGACATATGGGGATCTTATCGTCTGAGTCATCTACACTATCATACCATGTCACACGATACAAGTTCTCCCTTTCCCCCGGATGAACATTCCTTACATGGCTTGAAGGATCGCCTGGTATAATCACGGTTGGATTCTTCTCCACGCTGTCCCGCGAGCTTACCGCTCCCACCGTTGCTATATTCTGCAATAACTAAAGAGCAGGCTAGCAAAAGGACTATCCAAGATAAGGACTTTCTCTCCCGTAAAGGGAAATAGTAGTGCCTAGAGCGAGATTGTAGCTTGAAGCAACGATGATACTCTCCACATCGCCATTCCATCGCATTGCGCATGCATGCTATCTATTGTACCGGGATGTTTACTCCGAAGCTACCTGTGCAATCGGCTACAGACCTGTGAGAACCGCCAAGCGTAAGTGCTCTGTTATGAACCGAGATTGGCAGAAGCAACTCAGGCGGATCAGTCAGTAGGTCTGGCAAGTTACTACAATACAATAACAATACAGCAAGAAGTGGACGCCTACCAAGGTCGGGCCGTGGGGCGGTGTCTGAAGAAGCTTTTTCAGGGAATGCCGACAACTCGGATATGTGGGGCCGGTCAGGTCGGAGCTCCGGCGATAGCTAAAATGACAACACCAGACTTTCCAGTGGAAGGGAAGGACAACCGTAGGTAAGGCGGAGCAACTACCTTTGGCAATGGAACGAGTCTTTCGATGATCGTTCAGCCACTTGTTCTCCACTGGCTGATACATCTTTGCAAGCCATGCCAGTGAGTTGTAAGTTACATTCATGTCCACTTGACGTTAGTAGGGTTGTGTCAGCTCAATTCTCACAAGTCCAGTCCGCCATTGATCGAGTTGTATCTTTCGTCAATTATGCAAGTAGTCGTCCTTCTGCTCCCGCCTAGGCAAATCCATCACTTGAATACAATGCGCAATCCAGTACCGTACTAAGCCTTAACACAATCCCTTTCTCTTACTTGGCCTTGGGCAAATCACCCTTCTTCGGCGCACTTCCACCTTGACTGGATCCTCCCTTTGAAATCTCCTCTCCAGCGCCCTTGGTCTTGATAGTCTTTTCATCACCCATAGGCTTGCTGATTTCCTGGTTCGCACCGCTTGCGTTCAAGGCATCCTCCCCCTCACGGCCCTTAGACTTGGTCTTCTTCCTGGTCTTCTCAGCCGCCTCTTCGGGCCGCGTTGAGTTCGGGTCAAAGGCGATATCGGCGTGCTCAGAGGCCATCTGCTCGTCGGTTCCAGACTTTGAGTTTTCATTTGCTACGGGGCGGAGAGATTCGCGGTCCTGGTCATGCTTGTAGGGCATCTGCATGCGTGTTGTTGTGTGGAGGGGACGGATGGTGGTTGCGCTTGTGCGCATGATGGTGCGGAAGAGAGACATGATGGCGGAGGATGAGTGATTGGGAGTAGAGTGGAAGTAAGAGAACAATTGAAAATCCGAGATATGTTTTTGTTGATTGGAGTTCTTGTTGTCAATTGAGTAGTGCAATTGGCAAGTTTGGAAGCTTCCTGAGCTCCTCTTGCTCGTAATGATGTTATTTGACCTACGTCATCGACCATCATCTTTTATGCGATCATAATCGTCATTATTCTGCAGGTGATTGTGCCTACCCTAAACCATCACAACGACATCTTGTGGCATCAATCGTGAAAGAACAGTGAAGTCACCGGTTTTTCGTTATCGAATACAACTGTCATCAGAAGCAAATCGCTGCTGGTAAGTGACTTCATACAGTACAGTGATCGGCTTGTTGTTGGTGCGGTTGAAAGAATGCGGAGCGACCTCCGAAAACTGGTGATAGGCTTCAAAACGAGACAAAACTCATTGTGGGAGTAGGTATCATAACACCGATGAGTTGGAACTGGAATCGAGACTGCACAGAACCAGTTAAACAGATTCTAAGATATCTACCTATCCGATCCTAGCTTGAGCCTGTTTCGTATCTCCTCCATTTACAGGCATTCGACTCAGGCACTCGACTCAGGTACTCGAGTGTCTTGGCAGTTAGAAACTCTAGACCGCAAAACGTACGACAATGATGAAAACAACAGCATCGTGCATGCATACTAGGGAGTAATTGATAGAGGAAAGAGCATCAAAGCGAAGCCGACGGGGCAGTTTTGTGCCTGGGATCACGATGTTTAGGTACATGCAGTATAAGACTACCTACCCAGAAAACCTTAACAACATGGAATAAAGCGAACTCTCTCTCTCAGGCTCTCTTTCTCGCTCTTACTGCCCCCCCCCCCCCCCCCCCCC
>NW_022158201.1:0-26695 GCF_003316985.1 Fusarium coffeatum
AAAAAAAAAGAAAAAAAAAAACTGACTCAGCCAGAAGGATCGCTCCTGCACTAGGGTACCACATTCACGTGACCACACATCCACTTCGCAAGAGTAAAATCCTCTTTCTTTTTCGAAATTTTCTCTGTTGTCAATCCGTTCTTCATCGCCCGACTAACATTTCAGCGTCGTCCTCGCCCAACCACCGACACAATGACCAAGATCAACCACCGTATGTGCTTCCGCACGTAATTGCAGTCTATTTTTCATGTTGCTGACTTTTGAAAACAGTCGTCTCGTCTTCCCGACGCAAGAGCCGTGCCGCTCACTTCAAGGCTCCCTCTGACCAGCGCCGTGTTATCATGAGCGCTCCCCTCTCCAAGGAGCTCCGTGAGCAGTACAACGTATGTTATTGTCACTGCGGAAATCGCTTCATCGTTCTAACCTTTCCCAGGTCCGCTCTATCCCCATCCGAAAGGACGACGAGGTCACCATTGTTCGTGGCTCCAACAAGGGCCGTGAGGGCAAGATCACCTCCGTGTACCGTCTCAAGTACGTTGTCCACGTCGAGCGTGTCACCCGTGACAAGGCCAACGGCCAGTCCGTCCCTCTGGGCATCCACCCTTCCAACGTCGTCATCACCAAGCTTAAGCTTGACAAGGACCGTGAGGACATTCTGGCCCGCTCCAAGGTTGGCCGTGAGCTCGCTGCCAACAACAAGGTCACCGCTTAAGCGATGAACTTGTCGAGCAACAACAAAAACCAAAACTGAACTTTCAAGACGGCATGATCAAACCTCCCCTCCCTGGCGAGGGCGAATCTTTTCTTTTTTCACCACTCACAATTACGACACCAATGTGAGCAACATCAAGGGCAAAAGTTGATGAGGGAATGGGCATAATACTCCGGCGTTTTGCGATACCTGCGTGCTTTCCTTCTAACGGCGCGGTACCCGGTCTACAGCAGGGTAGATGAATTGAGAATTTTTAGGGTTCTCAATGGCCATTTCACTCACTGGTGAAATGCTCCATGGGAGGTTTATCCCGAAGTCTTGACCTGCTCTCTCCCACATGCACAATCGCGAGTACCCTCGTGATGTTCTGCTGGACAGATGCTCAGTCCCATCTGCCCCTCGTAGGATGCTAACTCAATATCAGACGCATACAATGCTTGTCTGTCGTAGACTGCAATTTCGCACTTTGGTGCCTTCTGACGGTAAGTCCGTAGACTTTCAATCTTTCAACCCACCGCTAGGATATCTCCGCGTCAACCACTTAGATCCATGGTTTTCGAGGTATACGTCTAGCGAAGAATAAACTCGACAGGACCCAACACTATCATGGGGTCCTGTTCTCCCTAGAAGATTTTCACCGAGTTGCCAATGAGGCTGGAAATTTGAAGGTGAGGTACATGCTGTATAACCTATTGCTTTTATACACTTGCCGAGTCAGTTCATGTCCGGCTATAAATACATAAACATTGCCTATATACAGAGCACTATTCGAGCTTACCTGTGTACACTTGCATGCAGACTATCATGAGTCGTCAAATCACGTCGAGCAAGGGATCAGTTAATAGCAAGGTCGTTCGTGAGCAAATATGTTCTAATCGTACAAAGTCCGTCATGCCTTTAAGCATAATGTGATTTCCGTACAATACAGCCATGCGTTCAACAAGAATGATCCATCTCCCTCATAATAACCCCCCTGGAGTCTGTTCCTCGCCCTTGAAAATCTTAACATATTATTTATTCTAACACTGATGTCGCCTGGACGCCTGTCTGGGTAGGCGCTGTAAATAATGAGATGTTGGCGATCACAACCAAATGCAAAGGGTCGCCCATTAGACCCAGTCGCGAGTAAACGCATGCGTCACCACATGCTTCATGCGAAGAAGATTGTGCAGCGAGTCGTACAAATCGTAACCATGAGCAATGTTTGATGCTTACTGGAAGCCTTGCGAATGTAGCACGATATGTGTCGCGACCAAGAAAGAATGTGGATGTTGCGAAAAAGTGTATACATGAATCTGTTCAGCGAGTCGAAACCGTGTGCTGGTTGCCGTCATGGAAGCTAACGCTGCGGAGCTGCCGGTCAAGAAGCTCGAGAGGGGGCCTGTTCTCCTCACGTCTTCCAAGAGTAGGATGAATTGTAGGGGAGCAGTTTATATCGCCATGTCTGACAGACTGGCCACGAGAGTTGGTGGTGATGGTTGGAGTCAGGGATGCAGTGGCATGACCCGAATAGTGAGGAAGCACACCTTGGGCTGTCATCGGCGAGACCTGACCAGCAACCACATTGGCACTCGTTTTGCCTTTCTTGCGCATGGTCGACCAGATATCACTTGGATATTTGCTGGCGTAAAGAAATTAGCATTGTCGCTTCGAACGGGACAGTTACTGACGTACCTGGCAGCGCGATCCTTTACTCGGCGCCCTTTAAAGATCAGACTACCCTCTTCCTCACCCGAGTCGTCGGAGACTTTGACGTGGAATTTTCCATTGGAGACTTGCGCATTCTCATCGATGGCAAGACGAAAATCTAGGTACCGGGAGCCAGCGTGAACAGCGTGAGACTCAGAGCGAGGAAACTCGGAGCTGGAGCTCGCACAGAGGGAGTCATTAGTACGGTGTAACGACTCAGACCGAGTGGCCTCCTCGAACCTCTGGCGAACAGAACCTCTGGCGGCATGACCTACAGTATGGAATGGTCCCGCACTTCCGGACTTTATCGATGATGGTCGCGTCTCGACCGGGTTGGACAGGTTTCGAGAGGCAGTTTCGCCAGCACGCACAGGATTTTCCTTGACAATGGGAGCGTGATAGAAGTCCTTGCCATCATACTTGGGAAGGCCGTCTTGGAAATAGTGAGGTGTCTTTTCCCAGTAGATGTATCGAGCACGCTCTTCATCTGCTGTCAGCTCACGGTCGTAGGTGTAGTCATTACGCCGGGCGTCTTGTGGCAGGACTCCTGGCTTGAGCTTGCCCACGAGATAGGGATGGCCCAAATTGTTCTCGGCCTCGATTTCCTTGGTGAAATAAGACGATCGCCAAGAGGCAGCGCCCTTGTACATGCTCTCCCAGTGCCGAGAACGTGCGGATTCATCAATCTGGTCAGTCGCGACGAAAGAGTCATTCATTTCTGATCGAGGCTGGAAGACTGGTGCCAGAGCAGCATTTACTGGAAGGCTTGAAGGCTTTCGTTGCTGTCCATTGTTCTCCAAAGTGTTATTGGGGTTCTTGGCCGAAGCAACCGTCGCAGCCGGCTTCGATGGACTGAGACTACTCACAGAGTGAACCTGCGTCCTGTTGGTATGCGGTTGAGTTCCCAGGCCCGGGTTCGACATTGTGTTAACAGCGACAGGGGTATCAGAATCACTACGACTATGAGGGTAGTCAGTGGATGAGTTTGAGTTGGCCTCACCCACAGATTCAAGCTTGGGGTAGTGTCTGGCCTCAAATTCAATCTGTGTGGCATACGAGCGCTCAAACTTCTCAATCTCGAGACAGATCTTTTGAAGCCGATCCTCCATGTCTTGAAGATCGATTTGGTGCTTATTGTATTGAAGCTGATCTTGATGATACCTCTTTTGACTGCGAAGAACCTCGAGCTGCTTCTGAGTGATGGAACTGGGACGAATTGACGAATAGGGAGGACTGGTAGAGCGAGACATATCATCCGCAGTAGTCTGCAAGGTGATAGGCGACGGGTCGAGCGGTCGCGAAGACACGCGGGTATACTTTGACGAGGGAACGATAAAGTCACCACTTGAGCGAGAGGCGGGTTGGTTAGGCATATGTGTGGGAATAAAACCCATCTGGGGAGGCATGTTGATGGGATACAACGTGTTTCCGTTTGCAACCAACCACTGCCCATTGAAGAAGAATGGTCGTGTAGGATCAAACTGCTCTACCGGCGAGAGGTGGACGTTTCGTGCAGGTTCCATACCCGCCTCAGGAGGCTTACTGAAATAGCTAGCTTGGCTTGGGTGTGGAAGAGGAACACCAGAAGGAGGGAACTGGTTGTAAGGGACAGCAGCCATGTTGTAGCCCATAGCAGGAGGTGCCATGAAAGTGTAGCCTTCAGGGGGTCTCATAGTCATCCCAGGCATAGTACCTGGTGCTTGGGGAGGAGCCATGGCAGTCATGTGTCCCCAACTGGGAGGTAAAACAGGATAGGCAAAACCCTCAGACTGATTGCCATTCATAGTGCGGGCATGCGGCTGACCGTCGAGCGAGCTGCGTTCTCGATTCCACTTTGATGTGGGAGACTGCGGCCCACGAGTATTGGGCACGATTCGACCGCCAGCAGTGACTCGTACATGAGTAGGAGAGACGACGGAGTTGTAGAACTTCTGAAAGCCCTTTGATTTCTGGCTGGAAAGGTCGGCTGGTGCCACCATAGGTGCCCGTTCGAGCTCAGAATCGCTTCGAATTCGATACTTGCGCTCCGAGTCGGTACCATCAAGCTGCTGAACAGCGCCTTGGCGATGTCGATCATCTGAGTCACTAGAACCGCCGCTCTCCTCAACGATAAGGGATAGCGAGCGTGCAGGTTCGGTACGAATGATTTCTCCTGTTTGGCAATCAGATTCTGGTCGGGAAATCGAAAGACGAATTATGCTTACCCAATTCATGGTCTTCGTCAACTCTTTGACCGAGTTTATAGGGAACCTCTTTGGCAGGCGAGTGCGTACGGCGCAAACGCAGTAAATCTTTGGCGGAGTATCTGAAAGTCTTCATCTCGAATTCATTCGAAGTACCGTAGAAGAACCGTCGATCAGCTATGTAGAAGATCATCTTGTTAGCAAGGGGCCCCAAATAATAGCGAGAAAGCAAAAATAAACAGGCATGTCCTGTATTGTTGACGACAGAGACACCGAGAAATCAGGTTCTGGGTGTTAGCAGAAGGAGAAAACAAAACCACAAGTCTTGAGTGGTCTAGGCACTGCCCCGCCATTTCCAATTAGAAGGGGATCTGGAGCGCTGGGCCTGGACGCTGCAATAAAAACCATTACGGTCCTGCCAGTTGTGTGGAAGTGCAAGCGGGCCGGTAGCAAAAACAGTCCAGATAGGGGTATATGAGAAAGAGATGGATGTCAACTTACTGATATGTGTCGGCAGCTAAAACAGCAAACAGTAGATAATGCAAACAGAACAGAGCCCTTGTATGTTGGGCGTTTAACTTCAATGACAATGTCTCGATGTAAATGCCAGATAGGGAGCGTTTCTGGCGGAGACTCACAGCGACAGCGAGGGATCGTGAACGAAAGCAAAGGTTGGAAAGTCGAAAGAAACAGTGAGGATGACAAGAGAAAGGTTTGAAGACTGGGGATGAAGATGAAGATTAGAGACTGGTTTGGGCTCGTGTGCAACGGGGAAGGCGGCACATAGGTCAAGCAAACGAAAGAGGCAACTCACTTCGTGATCTTGAGCTAAGGAAGGAGCACCTTCCACTCCTTGAAGCATATGATGAAGCTCCTGCAGTGAGCTGGAACAGATAGCAACGGTAGCTCCTGAGCAATATGAAATGAATGTTCAACAAGTCTCACTTGTAGTGGTGAGCGGCAGGAACCTAGCCACAGAAAGGTAAGTGAAAATTGGAAGGGAAAGAAGGCGAAGGAGAAGGTGGAGATGGAGAGAGGACAATTATCGAGCAAGGGGATAATGGCTACACAAGCCAAACACGAAGGTGAAGAGAAAAGAAGTAAGAAGAAAGGAGAGAGGATCGATTGGCGTGATAGGGAAAGCAGGAAAGGTCTTCGAAGGGAAACGTATCGGTAATATGTGGTATTAAGCGATGATGCTGGTGATAGTGTTCGAGGCAAGAAGAAAGAATAGCAAAGACACAACCGCAAAACAGATTATTGAAAGTAATTGAATTGATCGATATTTTTACACACAGGACATGAAACACTCGACCTCTTGCTCCGAGGTTGGAGAATGTACTTGGAAGGAATAACTAGCTTATACCTCGAGGAACTCAGATATATGCCAACAGAGACTATACAGACAAGGTTCTGCCCTATATGACGGCAGTTAGTAATACGGGCGTCCGATCCATAGGGTGGAAGAGATGGATGAAGGACCATTCACTTCATATCGATCACTGAGCTCTCTTGATTCAAGGCAAGAGGGCATTCAAGCTCGCCATGATAAATAACCTCAACTAACCACTCAATGAACAAACCTGTGCAGAGCGTGTTTGAGAACACGCGATTGTTGTGCGAGCCATGCGTCTAAGAGTCGGGGTGATCCGAAATCAGTATCCAACCGGGCCTGAAGATAAGTCTGGTAGAAAGCGAGTTTCGCCATGAGATCTGCTGTTATTGTATTGGTCTTATTGTAGACTTTGATCACGAATACATGCTGCCTCAATGGAGAAACAATCGTGGCTGTTAAAGAACCGGACAACAGATCTTTACCTCGAATCAAAAACTGGCCAGCGAAGAGGTTCTCATTAGCTAACAATAGTAAATATGTGAACAATGTATAATGAAGGACACTGACTATCACCTTGTTTAAAAGACAAGTAGAACTCAGTAGTTGACCACTGGTTTATCACTAGGCCATGGATTGGGGATCAACTTGGATACGAAGGAAGAACAATATTTGCCATCACCCTGCCATGAATCTATAGACAGTGTCTATGATACCAAGATATCGACATAATTCCGAGATACATATATGTTTCCAGTCTGCTATGCTGGAACATGGAAGGAAGATGTCGATCTGAAGAGGATTGAATTAAAAGACAATCAAATCCAAGACCCAAGTTGCATACCTAAAAAGCAACGCTATGTTGATTGTGTTGGATTGTCATTACCTCGGTTCAATGGGGGCCGATAGGAATAAGTAGGGGCCCACCCGAAACCATGATACGGCTCATGAGATGTCAATGCCGAACTCGACCGAGACATTGGATGTCATGAGCTCACTATCTAGTACCTAAACTATTCTATTGTCTCACCCAAGACCCAAGATTACCCCGCCATCACCCTCCATTGTGTTGTGCTTGTCAATACCCCTCCACACCACCAGTGTAATGTGATATCCTGATATCCTATCAGGGGTCACCCAATTAATAATAGGTCGTGAATGGTAAGTGGGGGTTTTATCTCGTCATGATACAGACCTTCCATCTCATGCCACCTTCAATTCAGCAAATATCTCTCATAAAGGGTATCATACATAGGTACCTACTCGATAATCTATCAATCTCCATCACAGACAAGACAATACCTAGTGCTTTTGAAGGATTGCCACTACGCTACTCCGCATCCTTCCTCGGCCCCGCGCTTCACTTCAAGTTTACCCCGCTAACCGAGACCCAAGTACCCATCCGAGATCAAATCAAGACTACCTACAGTAGCTACTAGACTCTGGCTAAGTACCTACCTATGAATTGCTTCGGTGCTGCGGAACTCGAGAGCCATTGGATGTCAATATGCAGCTAACCAAGGTACAGCAACTATGCGGGCATAAGAGTCACCTTCGAAAACTCGGTAGGTAGATAAGAGAACTCGAATCTCCCTCTTATTTTGTAGTGTCTTGGCACATTGATTTGATTCATACTTCGAAAGCTCTCAGAAACCAGCTCCACTTGCAGCCGTAGACCGAGGTCCCCCAAAGCTATCTCTTGATAACAGTTGTCCAACCCTTCCGCATACTTACTTCAATTGCGTGTTTTGCCCAACAGATCTCATATTATTCAACCTGACTCACTTGACCAGTTATCTCAGACTCGACCTTGAAGTTTCACTACTACCCTAAACCATCGCAATGGCTCCTCTCACTCCCCACTGGCATCAGCCCTCTCACCCCGACATCCAAGAAGTTGTTGTCGTAAATGCCCAGGAATTCACCACCAAAAGCATCTCTCGTGTATCTCTCCCACCCTTTGCTGTATTTGCAAAGTTCGACTTCCCACCTTGCACACCTGCTAGCGAAGCCACATACGCTACTGTTCAGACCGGTCGCGATACTCACCTCAACCTCAACAGCGATCTGCTGTATATCAACCATTCTTGTGAACCTAGTCTTGTTAGTTAACCTGATCGAAGGGTACCACTGAATAAAAAAGTCCCTGGGGATTTCGTTCGAGTTCTCTTGAGTTGACATTGGAATATAGCTCTTCGATGTAGGAAACCTGAACATTCTTGTTGGCCCTAAAGGTCTCGAGGTCGGAGATGAACTTACAGTCAGTACAATTCATATGCAATATTTTGAGACAGAGACTGATGATAAACCTAGTTCTTCTACCCCTCGACTGAATGGCATATGGCTCAGCCCTTCGACTGTCTTTGTGGGACACCGTCCTGTCGTGGTCGCATCTCAGGCGCACAAGACATGGCTGAATCGCAGCTCCGGGGCATTTGGCTCAACGGACACATCATACAGCTCCGTGCCGAGCAGGTTGCGCGATCTGAGGACCCCACGGCGAATGCCCTGCGCGATGCAGTCGTTCATGCCGAGAAGGTTCTGGAATCAGCCCGTCTTGCCCTCCGCTCTTACAATAGCAATGCTCACGCCCAAAACGGAAATGGTACTGTCTCCTCGAAGCGTGTCAACGGATCCATTGGAAAAGCTGCAGGATTGGAACATCGCGGCCCAACCTCTCGTGAGTTGAGCGGAGAGATGGGTGGTGATACTGTCTACGCTTGAACGCCAGGAGCTCCGACGGTGGCAACGGTCAGACGTTGCTGCTGTTGGAGTACCTGTCGGTGCGAGATAAGTAGATAGCTAAGCAGTAAATCAGTTCGTGCAAATTGCTTGTCATACTGGAATCGAACGGTGACAGTAGACACTTCCTTCTTCTGTTCATAAAAGACACTCCTGAAGTACTAACAACAACAAATGTAATGGTAAGAATAAAGGCGTCGCCCCCGACTTCGATTTATATATCTTGGGCTACCTGTAAAGGTACCGCACATTCCACACCTGCCTGAATGCATAGATCAACTTGTATCGACAACAAAGTCCATCTATAATAGCGACTCCCTACCAGCCAGACTACCACAGGCTCTGAGACTTTTACTTTCTTCGTTTCAAATCATTTCACCTATTCCAAGAACTGCGACCCTTCTCAAAACCAGAGCCGCCAGTGTACTTGGACTCTTCTATCTCTCACCCAGTTCTTTCCTGACTACGGCGTGCCAGGAAAGCACGTGCAAACTTCCACGCTTCCTTATCAGCTAAACTCCAGGTTTTAAGCGATGCCCGCCGTCGAGTTTCGACGGTTGGTATCCTGGAAGCTACAACCTTTCTTAGTATGTTTTAAAAGGGATCTTTCTCTGGTCTGTCTTTCGTGCGGGGTGAGCTACTTCACGCTCGGTGTATCTTCCGGTCGGGGTTGAGACTTGTTCAGTCTTGTGTCAATACCGGATGAATCTGCTCGCTCCGATCTTGCTGCATCGTCGACTGCGACATTTCCTTGCTTCTCCTTTTCTTCGGATTGGTGACACTTGCCATATGTGCCTCACGTGAGGCCTGGGGAATTCGAAATCCAAACTGCCACTTCAGATCGGAGGGAATATCGGCTTCAGCTGTCAGCCAAAGTGCATAGGTAGTTGCGTGCCCATCTACTACCGCTTGATCCAAATTCGTCATCCACGAATTACTGGTGGCTTTTTAACCCAGTAGGCCCTTAGTGATCGCTTCTAGGGCATTAGAAAGTTTGGCTACTAAGAATCTACAAGATAGGCAATGTAAGTAAGTAATACATTAGCACTTGGGTTACTTTAAATTAGTACTCTAAGCCTTGGAGGTCAATTCTTCCGCTGCTGCATAGTAGCCCGTCTGTCATAGGTATCCTCGATTCACTGTCAAGGTGCAGCATGGGCTGGCGTCAGAGTGTCAGAAGAATTGACCGCTAAGAGCATAAGAGACGAAATAATTTGATCATCTTATGCGAGCTTAGGCTAGTAGTTATGCGACTTTATTTCTGTAGCCTAGGCCTTGGAGGATAATTCTTCTGTTACCCGCCCAGGCTGGATATGTATTTCTTGCTTTCACTATTTTGTGTATTATTACTCTATCAGACGATGTACCGAACTATATAGGTAGTGACCGACTATTACTTCTGGCAGTTACTGACTCTTGTTTCCTGTAGCTGCTAACCCCTACTCCTCAACTCAAGCAAATCCCCATCAGCTCAGCTCCATCATTACCTCTCACTAGCCATCATGGACTTCAGCATTTCAAGATCGGAGGGAACCTGCCAGCCGTGAGCAGTGGCAGCGCGATGGTACGCATCTATAGCTTCAAACACATTATAATCCTGGGCATTCATTGCCCTGTCGGACTGCTCGAGGCGAGCGGGCGGATCCTTCTCGCACAGGTTCATTCGAACTTCAAGGAACACCTTCTCCAGTGACAGTGCTGGGGACCATCCCGAGTTTGTCAAAAGCTCTGAACAGATCGATCCCCCCATCGTGACATGACCCCCACCCCCCTGGGCAAAGGGTACAAACCGCGGGCGAATTACACGCACAAATGGGGGAGAGATGGGAAATGATGCACCGAACCGGACCTCAATCACAATGCTCGAGCATCCGCAGCGTACCATGTCTTGGGCTAGGGCAAGATCCATATCGAAACTGTGGAGCTCAACAATCCAATGGAATAGGTTATCAAGCCTTTCGAAATCGATATACCACCCCAGTGTAACTAAGTTGGTATTTGACTGTATCTTTTGCAGATCTTTGATCTGACTGCTCAGGGCTCGGAGAGCCACTGGAGAGGATGCGGCCCAGGTAGGCTCTGCGAGTTTGGGCAGAGAGTCTAGATCAAGCTGGCCTGGCTGGAAAAGTGTGACATTGTTGGATTGCCATGGGAACTGGTTCTGGGTAGCCAGCAGCCGCGCCTCGCCGAGCCCTGAGTCAACGGACGTCCGCCTTCGCTTTCGCCCCGATGTTGGTTGTGTATCACCTTCATCATCTGAGGCAAGAAGCTCATCCAGATAGCTGTTAATTTCAGCTCTATGATCAGACTCTTCGACTGTAGTAGTGTAATCTTGTGAAGAACCTACAGCCTCTGCTGTATTGTGCCTAAGCATACGTCGAGACGTCGACAAGGCGGATTGAGGGATCGAAACCGACTGCAACCCGCATCTCAGTGAGTGAGTAGGGTCTTGTTCGATATAGACTGTTGGTTGTATACTTTGAGGTGTCGCATTCGCAGTTTGGGGGTTTGACGGCGGCGTTGTGTCAACTCGAATGAAGAGATATCGGCACTGTATCCAGTCGACACGATCGACAACGAAGTAGGGGGATGTCGATACAAAGCGACCGGTGTCGTTGACTATCTCACATAGGGTTATAGCACTGGTAATTTCAAGAGCCGAGTTTCGCCACAGTCTCCCATCATGCCTTGAGTATGAGAAGCTGGTATCAAAATCCTTTGCGAAGTAGACGCCGTTACCGTAAGCACGTCCATTGACGGTTTCGGAGAAGTCAAGCCCAGTTCGAATGATACTGTGCCAATTCCCGAGACTGCTACCATGCCAGGCAAAAAGGGTAGGGTATGGCTTTCCGTTATTAACTCTTTGAATCAGCTCTCTCAGAAACATCTGTTCTTTCTCGGGCGACCCTTGCACAAAACGGAATTGCACCCATCCATCCGCCATGCCATCAACAAGGTCATCGTGCTTGAACGGCTCTTCCCCTGGCTGGGATACCCCAGGTATGGGTGCGTCCTGCACAATGAAAGATCTGTTCGAGGCGACAATCCAGTTTAGAAGGCTAACAGTCGATGTGTCCATTCGCTGCCATGACGACAACTGGTGTCCCGGATGGCTTGTCAAATATTCTTTCATTTCTTGCACAGGTGGAATACACTCGCACATGACAGTAAGTGCTTGGTAACGCTCCGTCACTTCGAGGTCGTCAATATCTTGTTCATGTTTATACACAAGCGCTTTCTCCCAGGTTGGATCTGCATAGCCTGTTTGAGAGGCTGCTTGAGAAGTAGGGTTTTTCCAGTCATCTTGAACGTTGGGGGCTGTGTGTGTCGAAATGATCTCGAAGGTCAAATCGGTAGCTTTGCAAGATTCGATCACGCAGATATGCTTTCGGCAAGATCCTCGCATGATTGGCATGGTTGATGCCTGTACGGATAAGATCTGACTTGATGGGAAAAGAGTGATGAACTGTCCCTTGGCGATGGACCTGTATTTCGGGTAGTCGAGGCTATCGCACCTAATAGTCTTGCTCTCGAAGCATACTTCTGCCGAGAGTGGTTCGATTTCACTTGGTGCGGGTGCGAATGCTGATGCGGCACATTTAAGTCCAAGGCCCATGGGAAATTCGCGAAGTCGGTTACTGGTTATGGCGGCGTAGAAGAAACTGACAAGAAGGTCGACGACGTTGGGGTTGTTGACGATTTCGTGCTCGATACTTTGGCAAAATCCGAGTGACAGGTATTGAAAAAGGCAAAGCTGGCTTTCGCAAACAAAAGGCTTGATAGCCTCGATTGAATTCCCTGTTCTTCGATGACAAACAAGGCAGTATTTCGGGCAATTGACTAGTCTCTGAAGACTGAATTGCATTGCTATCAAGATGATGTTGAGAGCGTCTGCATCTCTTGATAGATAATTCCGTTCTAAAAGTTCTAGGTCAAACTGGTCGGAGCTCTCGTCATGATTCTTGACGGCATTCATATCATAGGTGCCCGTGCTCAATTCAGCATACAGTTCTTGCGCTTGGTCCCATGAAATCCCCTCTGATAGTCGCAGGCGCAGGAGCTTTGGAAACTCCTTGTTTAGAAGGGTATCGAAGGATAAAGACATGCAAAGAGGGAGGAATGGACTTGAAGATTCATCCCTGCTTTTGATCTGTTCGTCTGCACTTTCCTGGTCGTCGCCTTCGAATAATCGTGTAGCAGATATGGAGGACGGGTTCGGGCTGGTACATTTACCAAAACTGAACTGTATAATGCTGCGGTCGGAGGGTTCTAAGAACGTTGAGAGTAGGGGGTATTCCGATGTTAGTTTGAACATCATGACAACGTAGTCCGATGGATTGAGCCCCCACGCTTCCAAAGCTTCTTCAGGGATCTTCAGCTTCGAGGCATGTATAGAAAGTGAGAACTTGTGGAGGCCTCCGTGTTCTCTATCCTCGACTGGAATCCATAGATGATATCCTTCGCTTCTTGCTTCTCGTAGGTGGCGTTTTAATCGTCCTGTGATAGCAGCAGCAACAGCAACAGAGGGGTCCTCATTGCACAACGATGGTTCCCTCGCCGGAACAGGATCAATATCCATATCATCAAACTCGGTTTCATAGAAGGATTCCTCGTCGTCGTCGATATCGGAAGTGGTGGAGTCTTCATGTGAGATATAGCCGTCAAGCTGAGATGAAGACTCTAGCTTTTTTGTCAATCTATCCGAGATCAAGGCGATGACACCTGTGACACTCTTGCCGTTGGCTAGATCAGATATTTCCTGCAACCACTTTTCCAGGCCGACGACAGGTTCTTCGGACGGGGTGAAGATCAGGAAGCTTGAATGTCTGGGGTATGCTTCTGGTTCTGTTGACAGGGCTTGGATCTCGAGGGGTGATTCTGCATGAGTGTAGGTGTGGGTGGAGGCGTAGGTGTAGGTAAAGGCGATCTCTCCGTCAGAATCCCCCTTGCGGAGATTAGAGACATTAGGAATAGGAAGCTCGCCGCGGTTGGCTGCTTCTATGGCAGCTTTGGCGTCGTCGTTGAACTGTTTGATGCCCATGACTCGTCCGTCCGTCCGAATAGCTTGTCTGAATGTTGAATTTGAGATGGAAGATTGCAAGGCACAGCCCGGCCGCGTTGATATAAGGCAGACAGCTAACCCTAATATTAGAGTTGATATGGAAAGAAGGTTGATAGGAGACGAAATATTTGGTCGCCTTATGAAAACCTTAGAGAATGATTATTTTTTTACCTAAAGGTTGGTAGTAGTATGAAAGCAAAGAGGAAAGTTAGGTATAACCTGCAAGTGCCCGGCCATGATGGGCTTCTGTTGGCAGCTGGTGGACACTGCTGCCTGCCTGGTAGGTATGGATCTCGCAGGCTGGTACCTAGGTAACATCAGAATTATCTCCTAAGGCTTAGGCTACCATAATAAAATAGCCTAAGTGCTAGTCTACACCAGAATAAGTGACCAAAGTATTTTATAGGATCTCCGGGTTAATTCTTCTGATACCCTGAGAGCAAGTCGGGCAGGCAGGTACCAGCTATCCATCCATCACGAATGTGGGGTAAAGTTTGCTTTTAGGTTGTTTCAAGGTTCCATGCACATATTCGTAGATACTATCTACTGGGCAGAGCAATCAACAAATCTGAGCAATTAGGTGGTCTTGATAAAGAATAGGCAAACTCGTTGAAGTGAGAATGCTGTTGATATCTATATCTATATCCACTACCTTCCCTACATAGATATAGATCCATGAGCCTAGTTACAGAACCCCTGATCAGCCTTACCAATTAGCGTATGTGGAGGAGCCTAGCGGTCGATCCTTTTGCCTGGGGAAATAGAGTTCTAGTGCTACAGAAAAGTACAAATACTTTCATTAAAGACATCCCCATGGATACACTGTTGCCTGGTACTCTACTCTATTAAAGCTAAGTTCATTTTAATCGTCCAGGTAGGTACCTTCTAGAGAAATGGATATGGGGTTCAACACAAGCACATACGCTATATGTACAAACACTTGTATCTATCCGTATACCTACCTCGCTTGATGCTAGCAGGTGGATAACAGAAAAGTTACCTAGGTAGGTATCCTCAAAGGCTTAGGCTACAGGAATAGAGTAGTCTAAGTGCTAGTCTAAGCTAACATAAGGTGACTAAATTATCTCCATCTCTTATGCTCCTTGGGGCTAATTTTTCTGACACCCTGAGGGCTAGTGAGTGACCACCATTAACTGAGTAGGTACTAAGATCCATTACTTGCATTGCTTCTAAAAACTCCTGTAGACGGTAGATCTGAAGGTAATGGCTGCATTGTATGTTCTCATTCAAGCCTCCTCCCTCTTCTCCCTTCGCAACCACCTTCCCTCTCAACTTCCTTTGCAATCTGTTGCGGGAAACTCGCTTGATTCACCTTCAATGTTATATTCCACCCTTCTCAGATGCTTCTTTGTCCTAGTAATGGAGAAGCTGGTTGCCCATCATTCACCACCAGATTTCCACCAGACTCTACTATTCCATGTCTCCACGGACTCGTAACCGTCAACTGTCGCTATCGCGCCATCATGGCCCAATGATTATCGATCGATATCTTCTACGACAGACAATGCCGCTTCGTCTCTCGTCGTCTGACATATCTCACCCTTGTTCTCATCGTATTTGTCTATGCCTTCTCTACTAACCTGTTTCCAACTGTCGTTCCAGTCGAGGCTTTCGAGGATACTGCAAAGCGGGATGCTTCAAACAAGATCAAGGACTCCGTATCTGGTTTTCGCGACTCTCTTACTCAGTGTGCTATGGTACTGAATCCGTTCAAAGACCTGTCCATGGCCCGCTGGTTCGTGCGCAAGACTCATTTCAGGACGGTTCTTGGTGGTCAGATTAGAAATGGCTGCATGTTTCATTGTCCAGCTCGCTCACACTTGATGAGGATAGGGCCCTTCTCCCCCCCGGTCCATGACTGACGCTTGATTTATTGCTACTATGACGCTGCTGTCAAGAAGACGAGAGAATGAAAGGATCCTGAAAACAAGCTACCGTTAAGCTGGCGTCGCGCTTGCTGGTCGCAGGACTTCAGGCCAACCATTTAGGGCCCTTCGGAAGCCATGACAAATACAAAGATTTGAGGTGCGATCTGAGTTGAAGGCTGGCCTGATGAGGTAGCTAGCTTGAAATTCTATGACTACTGACTTTCTAGTGGATTATTCCCTATTTTTACTTGTATATATCCGAGATCCTCTCTTGGTCTTTCTCAGATGAGGTGATTATCTGTTGATGATGAAGTGGAAAGGATCAGAAGGTGCAATTGTCGTAGGATTGAACCAAAACCATTGAGAAACTGATGGATTCTTCCATACTAAAGACTATCATGAATGTCATTGAGGAGTTGGTAAGGAGTGATTTCAAGATGGAAAATGTACAAAACTCATTGGTGAATAACAGCCCAGAACTTACGAATTTAAAAGAAATACCCTAAAGTACATGATAGTATCATGAATACCTAGATGGGCTGGAGGGTTGGGTGCTCTTGGCCGGTTACTAAATGCTTATCCATATGTTGCTTGGTAGATCAATTTCCCCTATGGTATCGAGGTTTTCAAGTCCTTTCCCGGATACATTATGGAGATGAACGCTCCTGCTTTTCAGCTCGCTAAGTCTCTCGTCTTTTGTCTTGATAATCCCGCCCTTTCGTCTTGTCCCCCTGGTGTCTCGAGCTGTGATCGCCGTACTGTCAATACTATATCGGTGAAGGTTGGTAGGTCTGAGCAGTATCAGAATCTCACTGATACGTTCGTGGTTGAGATGATCCCCCACCCCTGGACTCTTGTCACTTAATCGACCAGGTAAGGAGAGGGTCAATATCAGCTGGATTCGTCAAGAGGCTCCTCGCAACCTTTGGCTGGAACACAACTCAATAAAGAATGTATAAATATCAACTAGATCGTACACTTCTCATTTACTCTTTGGAGATTAATTCAGTTACAAGGGGTTAATTGTAGTAGCAAGAACATGGGATATTGATGTTCAAACTTTTTTTGTCTTCCATTTTTAATTGTATTCAACAGTATTGCCATTTGCAGGGCTAACTGAGCGCCAACCTAGGCCCCAGTAATAATGAAATAGCAGCTGGGTCTACAGCTTTCCAGACTTTGGGTTGATCTAAAGCTCTACGTTTTAGTTTTACTCCTATGCAATTGCAGAGCTGGTGAGTAACACAGGCCTTGGATGAATATTCTTTCGTTGTCATCCCCAAAACATACCACCTCATCTCTGACCGTTGAAGAAAGAGGAGATACAGATATCAGACCTTGATAGATGTATGGGAATTTTCGTGTAGAGCAAGAGAGAAGAATATGGGCCCGGGAAAGGAGGTAGCAAAATAGTCTAGGTTCAGGAGCAGTTGAAATTGTGCAGCACAGCAGAAAGCAAGAAAACACGTGCCCAACCCACGCTGCAACCGTTCAACCAGATCCTTTCCTCCCATAGTCTTCATCGCACACGGTTGTGTGCCAGTCCAGGTACCTCATTAGATGAGTGTAAATGGGAAATATCGAGAAACAATGCCAGCAGAGTAAATCTGGCAAACGACACATGCAATATAATAAGAGACCCCAAATGAACTCCAAGCAAGAATATCCCGGATCATTCAAATGTGCCGAAGGGCGGGATAAGCTCCTGCGACAATTGATGGCAACAAGCGAGATTTGCCTGGTCCAAAGTCAGATTTTCTTTTACTCTCCGTACCAGCATACAGGCAAACATGCCCTTAAGTAACCGGGTTTGGAATCTGGGACAAACCATACGTTTAGTATTGACATCTCAATTGTGCTGGAACAGCACACTGATAGACTCTCCGTGGTGAACACGGCGAATTGCCTCTGCAAATACTGGAGAAATGTCAAGGACCTCGAGCTTGGGGCATAGTCGGCGGTGCTCTTCTTGAGGAACCGAGTTGGTAACCAGCATTTTGTCAATAGAAGAGGCGTTGATACGAGCAATGGAATCGCCGCTGAATACTCCATGTGTGACGAGAGCGTAAACCTTAGTTGCGCCCTCCTTCTTCAGGAGCTTCGCTGCGCGGGTGATCGTGTTACCGGTATCGATGATGTCGTCGACAAGGATGCAGATGCGATTAGAAACATCACCAACTAGCATCATACTCGCATTTCGGTGCTCGGTGAATCGTATAGGGCGTCGCTCCTTTAAAGTATTAGATGAGCTTTGGTCGTCTTGGGAAGGACCAGAGGTTGACGGAATTACCTTGTGAATCAAAGCAAAGTCTGTCTTTAGACTGTCGGCGATCAAAGTGGCTCGCTTGGCACCCCCAGCGTCGGGAGAAACGATAACGGCGTTTTGATGACCCTGAATGTTAGTCTGAATATAGTTCTGTAGCAGGGCTTTTCCGTAAAGATTGTCAACAGGGATGTCGAAGAAACCCTGGTATTGAGGATCGTGGAGGTCCATGGTGATGATGTGATCGGCGCCAGCGCAGGTAAGCAAGTCGGCGACAAGAGTACCAGCCTGGGCAATCCATTGCTTATAGCCTGGTTTAGGCTGGAAGACGGAAATGTTAGACTGGTTTTCGTAGTCGTGTGTGGTATAGGCACTTCGCTGCGAGGAGGTCGAGTTTTCGGGCTGGTGTCCACGGTTTTCGGAAGTGGTGCTTGAGAAAGTGTCTGAACGACGAGGTGTTGGGTAACCATTGGTACCGTTTACACCATTGGCAGCATCGATGGCAGTTTTTGAGAGCTTCTCGGTCAAATTGTTGACACCATTGGGTAGCCCAGCCGACTTAGGACCACCGGGACGGGGTGTAGGGGGAACACTCTCAAATGTGTAGTCCTTAGAAGCGCCGGAAACTTGCGACAAAGGAGCGCCGGCTTTGTTGTAAGGCCAGTCAGGCTGTCGGGAGTAAGGGAAGAGAGGCACAACGGCAGTCACTCGCTTCGCGGAACCGGTTTTGCAAGCCGAAATCATGATACAAAGATCGATGAGGTTGTCGTTAACGTTGCCGGAGCCGGATTGTATGATATAAACATCTTTACCGCGGACCGAGTCCTTGATTTCGCAACGGCTCTCGCCGCCGCTGAATTTTCCAAGGATGCGATTGCTGGCTGGAACACCAAGAATTTGACAAACATTTTCTGTGAGTTGCGGGTGGGAGTTACCTCCCAGAACAACGATATTGCGCACCATGTTGACAGTGAGGTTGGGTGGATTTGAAGTTGAAGTAGAGGTTGTCGGCTAGACGAGCAAAAAGTTTTGACTGCGGCGAGGGACGGAAGCGGAAAACGGGGTGTGTGCGTGTGGAGGGGCCCCGAATCGGAGGGGTGAGTACGTAGTTTTCTTTTTTTATGAGGGGAAGAAAGTGATCGAGTCAAGAGCTTTCTAGCGGTGGAATGGACCTTCGGTTGAGGTTGATGAGAACGGGGAGATTGGAGGTAAAAGAGATATGACTGAGACAAGCCGAAACGAGTCGAGTCCGAGTCCAAATCCAAGAGAGGTTGCGTTGCGTTGGAAGTTTTAGGTTAACCTACTTAATGAAAAGACCTGAATTTATGAATTTTTTTCCAATGTCTTCCTCCTCAATGGCGGCCCCGGCTTTTTGGAGCGCAGTAACTGCAAGCGTGCGTGCGGAGTGGGGTTTGCCGTGCTTATTGGATCCGAATGGTTCTGGAAAATATTGTACGGTACAGGATAGAATGTCTGTATTATTAGCCGATGATAATTATCGACTGCTTTGGGTCTCGTCGCGACCTGAGGACCAACAGGGGCTCAGGACCGAGAGTTTATGCACAAAAGTCGGGTCGAAGGAGGGCCAGTCGACGTCACTGTGCTGCACTGGGATGAGGAGCACCTGAAGGCTGAGACTCAGTGCTCGGTAGCAGGTTTCAATGCCGAATAGCAGGGCAGGGATTCCCAAGTAAATAGAAGGACGGCGACTGTAATGCCGGTGTCGGAGACAGAGCAATGTAGTGTAAAGCCTTGGAGCAAAGTCGATGCGAGCCTCGAACTGCGGCTCGTCAAGGTGAAAGAATTATCTGTCACAGGCCAAAGAAATAGAGAAGATGAGTAGGCGGATGAGGTGATGATCCAAAGTGACGACGAATCGATCAGATGAAAGTCGAGGTTGAATCGAGTGGCTCGGTGATCGGTCGTAACAGCCGCCCGTGGGTGGAGGAGTGGAGATGACTGGGGAAGCGTGCGACGCAATGAATGTCAATGTCAATATCGATGTCGATGTCGATGAAAGAGGAATATGTCGGGCGAAGGTTTGAAAGGAAAGCAAAAAAGAATGTTTGCTCGAATTGTAATTTTAATTGTGCCACTGAATCAAGCCTTCTGTTATGGTGTGCGGTTTATTGCGATGCGAACATTCATCCAATGGGTATCCGTAACTTTCATTGTGAAAAAGAATAACGTACCTACTAAGGTAGGCGCTACCTACAACTACAAGTGAACCAACTGTACCTAGCAGACAGTGTAACGAGCAAGAGATGATGACATGGTTGCACTTGCCAAGGGCTCTTTCACACATGGCAGATCTTTTGAAAAGAGGAAGGCATGACCCGACTGTTCTTATATCTTCAAAAGAGGATATTACCGTTTAGCATTGTGACGCCCGACTGATCGAGAGGATATCCGCATCCAATATCGAGTGAACGATTATTTCTATTCTTTTCTTTTTGCGCCAACTTATTAATTGACATACCAAGGTAGGTCCTAGGAGATCCAGCTCGAATTGGCCCAGGTACCCACCCCCGCTGATTCGCTTGTGTTCAGGGTATCGGCCAGTACCTACATTTGAAGCCTTGCTGTCCCGCAATTTTTGACGGGAACCATCATGGATTTATATATGTACTGTATGAAGATAAATAGAATAAACAGACAATGGGAGCCCGAGGTGCTGAACAGGGATGATCACTAAAGGTGTATTTGTATAAGCTTGCCCAGACCGCCCATGTCTTGAACTGACTGTCGAGTCTTGAAATAGCCAACCTTTGTTGAAAATTACAAACAAAAGAAAGGACTGTGCGACGCTGAATCTGCAGCCTGGCAGGGGGGTTCAGTCAGTTGACTTGTGCTACAGTATGGATAGGTATATAAGTATTGTATCAAACACTTAACAAAAGCTATAAGTACCTATGATTGGTACATGGTTCACTACCAGTCAGTCATTCTCTCGGAGAGTGCCCGGCTTCTACCCATCCACCAATGTTTTTACAGTAGGGATGCACGCGACCTCGTTATTTTACACACAGCATCACACAATGAGCCAACTGAGAGTCTAGTATCGACCTCATGCCCTAATCAATGGGTATGCTGTGCACGATACATGGCCATGGTTGTTAGAAAAGTCCTGACACCTATAGATTACAAGTAGGGATAAAACCACCAGTGAGCAGAGGTGTAGCTGATGACAGAAGAAATGAAGTTTGTAAAGTGATGCACTCTGACGTGTGCCTCCCGTTTAACCACTCCATTTCTAACCAGACTCACATGCAAATAAACAGCGCATTAGCTTCACTTCGTTTCTATTGGATCTGGACTCCAGTAATTTATTCCATTCCATCGGATCGAACCTTAAAATTCCCACAATGTAGCCATTGTATTGGCTCTTATTGTATTGTTTACCTGAGCTACTATGAATTGACACTTTCCAGCCCAGCGGTATCTGTCGTGTGCAAATAGGTGCCTCTCCAGTACCGTAGGTACGTACCTACCCACCATAATGCAATAAACAGTCTTCTTTGAGTCCAAGCTGCTGATTGGCCACACGTCACTTGCCTTTTTTTCCCTATCCCAGAGCCTCATCCTCTCCACCAACAGACCTTTCCCTGACTGTCTCACATTACATCTCATTGAGCTTTTGGGAAGCTCAATCAAATCATCCGCTGTCATGAAGATTCTCGAAGCGCAATCCGCTGTCCTTACAAATTATGAGGTCTATCAGCACGTCACGGAACAGCGCGAAAGATACAAGAACGCCAAACGCAGAGGACCCCCAAACCTCGAGACTGTGGTTCGCGAGGTAATATTTTTTTTTCGTCCTATTTCAAAGCTCTAGGAATTGCTACAGGGAATCATCGCTATCAAAAACAAAACTGACATTATTGGCAGCTCCTTCAATATCTTCGTACAAACCCAGGTCCTTTGGGTCAGGAACCGCTGCCGTACACTGAAGGCTGCATCTCTAAACTTCTCGAGCGCCTGCGACCTTACAACCTTGCCAAGGGCGAGGTTGTCATGATCATCAACCTACGTCCCGCCTCAGTTGCTGCTCTCAATACGGTTGTTGAGGACATGTCTGAGCGTTTCGACGAGGAGCAGCAAGAAGCCATGGTTAACATCATCGCCGAAGTCCTCGGCCAGTTCCCTGCTTCTGAAGAAGATGCTGAAGAAGATGGCGCTGACGTCTCTATGAACGACGCCGCTGCTTGAAATCTAACATCGCCAATATAACGTCGAATTACACACCCGCACCACGCACCCTACCAATTAACCTGATGCATTCTCTTCCTGAAAAACTTATAGTATGGCGCATGTGCTTGCGCTCTGGCTATTGGCGCCTGTTGTTGGAGTCACTGCTGTCTTGCACAGATCCTCGAAGGCCAGCTTCAGCAATTCACCCGTCACTGCCGAACATTCAACATATCGATCCGCCCTGAGAGCCTGCGCCACCTGATATGCTTCTTGAGGATAGATGATGCCGTTTGGATCATCCTCTGATCTCAGGTCACGCTTCAGACCCAAGATGATTAGTGGTAGGGTGTCAAACCGCTGAAACGATCTTTTAACTTCATCGATCCACTATTGACTATCAGCTATTCCCGTTCTTGACACAAGAGGTGATCGGTGATACACTCACGTATCTTTGCATATTGATGAGACTCAACCTCTGGCTGATGTCGTAGCAAATGACGATGGCATCGGGGTCCAGCGTTTTCCAGTTATCGGGGCACGACGTGTCAAAGAACTCGAATTGGAATTGTTTTGCCCCTGTCTTGATGCCAAATATGTAAGGCTGGTCGATATCACGAAGCATAGGAATTGGATTGATATGTTCGCCGGCACTGAGTCGGCTGAAGAAGCGGTGTTTAGTATGAGATACCCAGAGATTCAATAGATGAGTTAGACTCTACATACGAGAGAAATGTTGTCTTGCCGCATTTTTCGTCGCCTACAAGGAGTATCTTGATTACTTCCAGATCCATGGTGAAAATCTTGCGGATTTACTGAATTGTGCAAAGAATAAGACCGATGGATGTATCGAAAATTGATCAGCTAGGACAACATGAACATGAGCGGGCATGGATTTATTTAATAGGTACTAAGTTAAGAGCCAAAGATAGAGATGAGATGAGAGCAGTACGTAACTTATCTCTGTCCCCCAACTGTGGCGTAACCTGCAACAAGCAGCCACATGATACCCCCACAAGCCACATCTTGAAACTGATGCAAAGCCCTTTTCCACTTGTAAAGTCTGATGGGCCTGCATATAATCGCCCAAAATTGGAACCCACCAACTTCACATGAGATCTTTTGGCCGTTGTCTTGGGCGTCAAAGGCCGCTCGAAGTCAGAATAAGCCAAATTCAAACTCGATATATCTCATCAAGTAGTGAACTATCTCAAGTTACTGTGCACCAACAGCGAAAAACCTCCAAGTACCGCACCATGTCTGGCGAGTCAAATTATCAGTCATGGACCAAAAACGGTCTCATCCAAAAAGTCAAAGAGCTTGAAGCAGAACTCAGAAATCGACCTGCTCCAGAAACAAAACCCGAAAATGAGATCCAACCCCAGAACGAAGAGGGAGATGTGGCCAAAAAGTCAACAAAACCCAAAGGGAAGAGAAAGATGGACCCCAGCAAGTATTCAACACGCTACATCGCCTTGAAACTTGCATATCTGGGCAAGAACTACGGTGGTTTTGAGTTCCAAGCTATGGCGAATGCTCCGTCTATCGAGGAGGAGTTGTGGAATGCTCTTACAAAAGCATGCCTCATCTTTCCCAACGATGAACGTGTCGTCGACTTCGAATGCTGCGAATATTCGAAATGCGGTCGTACAGATAAGGGTGTTAGTGCGTTTGGTCAGGTTATTGGTCTCCGAGTGCGAAGCAACAGACCCCTGCCCAAGAAGCGAAGACGTCTGAGTGAGGCTGGCGAGGCAATGGTGATCGATGAGCAATCTGCGGAGAACGTGGAAGAAATGGAAGATGAGACATCAACTTTCGACCCCATCAAGGATGAACTTCAATACCCCCGTTTGCTCAACCGTGTTCTACCACCTGATATCCGCATTCTCGCCTGGTGTCCCTCACCACCCCCGGATTTCTCTGCTCGTTTCTCCTGCCGCGAGCGCCAGTACAGATACTTTTTTACACAGCCCGCTTTTACACCAGAGCCTAGCGCTGGGGGTGCAAGGAACGGCTGGCTCGACATTGAGGCAATGCGAGAGGCAGCTAAGCGCTACGAAGGAGAGCATGATTTCCGCAACTTCTGCAAGATCGACCCTGGCAAGCAGATCACAAACTTTGTACGAACCATCTACGAGACCGATATCGAAGAGGTTCGAGATGTGAGCTCAGCCCTGCCGTATCTTTCCGGGTCACAGTTTGCCCCCACCGAGGGCTTGCCTGCCGACAGCACTGTATATCCCAAAGTGTACTCTTTCAACGTTCGAGGTTCTGCTTTCCTATGGCACCAGATTCGCCATATGGTCGCTGTTCTTTTTCTTGCCGGCCAACGACTGGAGAAGCCTGATATTGTAACAACGATGCTTGATGTAGCAAACAACCCTTGCAAGCCCAACTATGTGATGGCCGATGAAGTACCCCTTGTACTTTGGGACTGTATCTTCCCTGGCGAAAAAGATGCTCCTGTTGAACCAACGGCCAAGAAGACCGATGGCCTCGACTGGGTGTATCTGGCGGATGATCCAGCACTGAGCAAGCCTGGTCCATTTGGTGTCATGGACGGCATGTGGGCGTACTGGCGAGAGCGCAAGCTAGATGAGCTGCTCTCGAACCAGCTTCTGCAGCTTGTCTCGACACAGCGCAGTAAGGACCCTTCACGCCAAGTCACACGCCCTGAGCCTACCGGCAAGCAAGCGAGCAGTGTAGTCGTCTATGAGGGCGGCAACGGTGGACGTATGGGAGGTCGCTATGTGCCACTGATGAAAAAGGATAAGCTCCAATCCCCCGAAGAACAGAACGAACGATATGCAATCAGAAAGGGATATGCTAGCTCAGAGGATATGCGAACACAGAGAGGAATCGGCAAGCGGAAGGCAGATGAAGCCATGGACGAGTAGAGATTATATATCACTTTTGGCACATAGAAAGTCCAAACTGAAAATAGTAAAACGCTCTTCTATGGGTATCATTGCTCAACTCTGTACTTTATCCTCTCCTCTCTGCTCGTACAAGCACCTCCTAACACCTCTCCATACTTCCTCCACAATTTTTCGCCGTGGTAATAGGCCCGGAAACACGACGACGACGTCGTCTTCACCTTCAACAATGACAATGAGGTAGTACCTGACTTCGAACCCAAGGAACGCTTCGTTCACAAGAATATCTTGGATCTTTTCGGTAGGTATGAACCTTGTCGCCGTTCCAGCAAGGTAGCTTCCGGGACTTTCACTTGTTTGCACACCCAAGCCTCTCATGACCAAAATACTCTCGCTCGCATAACCCCTTCGGCTGGATAGCCATAGCACAGCTATACTGGCGGGAACGAGGACGGACAGGGGTATGTTCTGTGCGAGGGCGGCTATCGAGGTTGGTGCGCGGAGGTAAGAAGCTGGCAGGATCTTCAGAAGAGATGGCGCAGCGTAGACGAGCAATGGGTGGAGAGTCAGGCGCGCATGAAGCAGGAGAAGGGTGAAGATGGAGAGGACGACGCGACAGAGAAGAATGAGTGTATGCAAAGCTGGCGGAAGCGGTCGAAGATTCGTTACAGTAAATTCGGCGGTCGTTGGAGAGGGATGACGAATGTGAAGACGGGGCGATATGGAGAACATCGTGGTGATTCGTATGTAGATTCGAAGAGTTGGTCGTTCAATCGTTGGTCATGATGGTTCTCGGCGAGCAAACGAAGCAATTGATCGAAGCTGATAAATGATAAGAGGCAGCAGCCAGTACAGTCAGCATCGAATGGGATCAGTAAGTCCCAGGGTATTGCAAGGTTTTTGATAAGACTAAACAAGAACGCATTATTCAAGGATTTGGTAGTTGAAGGTGGATTGACGATGGCGCCCTGGAGCCACTGAAGCAACAAGCTGGACCTGATGCATTTGTACATGGTGGCGCAGCATGAACTAGGTCCCGCTACGCCACAGAGAGAGGGGAACGCTATATAATCTATAAAATTGTCACTAGTTTTCGACTGTAATGGTCTAACGGTGAAGGCGCTCAAACCCGCTCAACCGCCCATCCCAATTCTGGTCGTATTCTTTGAGTACTTCCAGCCCTCCGCCGCGCCCCGCCCGAACGCTGCGGTGGCCGCCCACTCGTGCAGGTAACTCACGATGCTGGAACTTCTGCGGCCCTAAGCACTGGAGATGACCCTTGAGGGAGGTTTCACTCTGCAGAGATCTCTCCCCCGTCGCGTGGCGGGTGGGAACACGTTAGTGCGGGGGGATTTGGAATGGCAAGTGGATGAGATGGAGCAGCCAACTATCTTTTTTTGCAATTTTTGTTGCATGACATAGACGTCTGATAATCATGAAAAAGTCTTATTTAAGTCTTCGGTACGGGAGAGAGTCCTTCTAGGCTTTCTTTTTGTTAGTAGAATGCGTTATGGCTGGCGTTGAAATGAATCGAACCCTCCGTCAAGTCGCATTGATAGTGCCATCATGAAGCCATCACGACCTCTCTTTGTACGTTATCTAATCTGTATAAATCACTGTCAAAATGGATAGATGTCAGATAAGCTGTAAGGTATCAAAGCAGTATATTCATTCAATTCGTTAGATACTAAAACCCTCCGGGGGAATCAAAATGCATTTCCAATCCAATCCAGTCCAGTCCTGTCCTATCAACCCCCC
>NW_022158202.1:0-34602 GCF_003316985.1 Fusarium coffeatum
TTTTTTTTTTTTTTTTGGCACTTATCTTGTATATGTGATTTATTAAATGATCTACTAGCTGCCTATACTTCACATGAACTATCCATATTGGTCGCATATGACAGGGTTGTGTATTTGACAAGCCCAATCCAGCTCATGCATATGCTTCATGACAACTCAGCCAGCCTGACTACGGTTCAGCTCTCTCACCGAGAAAAATGACTCAAGTTCAACAAGCGTGCGAATGGTAACCATGTACAACTGCAATGTTCTTTTATAGACAGGCATCTTAATTGGAAGCTTTGAGTTGGTGTGTTGCCATCATGCATGGTAACGCCGTGTCGGCACTTGTGATATTATATGCATCACGAGGTTTAATTATATGCGTTGGAACATGCCTCTATGTCTTTCAGCAACAACCTAGTTGGAGAGTAACTGCTCTTAAGGACTGGGTTTATTCATGTTCTACACCTCGGCTTTAATCGAAAAAGGTGAGGCCACCATATCAACTGCACTGAAGCCCTGCAACATGACGGCACAGCAACACATTCACTCTTTGTACACTCGTTATTGATCATAAACTGTATTTTTAACTCTAAATTATATACTTAACGCCTCCAACTATTTAAGATGCATTACCATAAGATCCGGCTCCTCCACTATCTGTCTCACAACCTCAGCAGCTCGTGCCATAGTAGCACCATCAATAACACGATGATCAGCGCTCCAGCTAAAGTTTGTAACCTGCTTCTTGACCACGTTATCGTTCTCGTCAAACGCAGGTACCGTTCGCATCCGGCCGATACCTAGAATGGCTACTTCGCGCTCCACAATGACAGGACTGACATATGTACCACCGACGTTTCCGATATTTGATACTGTGATGGTGCCGCCTTGGAAGTCAGCTGGCTTGAGTTTGCCCTGGCTTGCCAATGCTTGGAGTCTTGATAGTTCTGCTGCGATGGAGAGGATGTTGAGGGATGCGACGTTCTTGATCACGGGTACCACGAGACCGCCTGCTGTGTCCATGGCGATACCGATGTTGTGTTGCGATCGGTGGACAAGGCATGGCTTGCTGGTCTTGGGGCCAACATCTACTCGGGCGTTGAGCATCGGGTATTGATTCAATGCCAGTGAAACGGCCTTGATGATAAAAGGTAGGTATGATAGCTTGCTTGGCTGTCCCTCGACCGTAGGGCCCTTGGCAATAACACGGTTCAGGCGTTGGCGCAGTTCCACAAGACTTGAAAAGTCGATCTCGTCTGCATAGAGGAAATGTGGAATGGTCAATGACCGTGTCATGGTCTTGAACATTTGTAGTTGTGTGTTGGATAGAGGCATAACCGTTTCCGATTGTACCGAGGTATCTTGGGGCTGAGAAGGTGTAGGAGTTGGCGTTATTTGCTGAGCGCTACCCTTTGCATCTTTCTCCTTGATAAATCTGTAAATGTCTTCTTTGAGAACTCTTCCATCTCTTCCGGTTCCTTCAACTTCGGAGATGTCGACTTTGAGTTCCTTAGAGAGATGTCGCACCGCCGGAGTAGCGATGCTGGCGCATTTGCCCTTCTCCTTAACCCGTGTTTCGACTGGGGCTTCTGGTGAGGTTTGTGGTTGTGTTTGTTCGGGCTTGGACTCTGAAGGTGGTGGTGGAGGTACATCCTTCTTATCAGCTTGTTGATCAGCTATCGCTGCGACGTCTTCAGCCTTGGCCTCGCCCTCGATATCGATGTCAACAAAGGGCTTGCCGACTTTGGCCATCTCGCCTGCTTCATAATGCAGTTTCTTGACCACGCCGGAGAAGCGACTTGTAATTTCCACAGAGGCTTTATCGCTTTGGACTTCGCAGAGTGGGGAGAACTCTTCGACGCGAGCACCGGGTTCCACGAACCATTGAATGACTTCGCATTCGACGATACCTGCTCGTGTTAGTGAGATCCTGGGATGGTGTAAGTGCTAAGACATACCTTCACCAATATCGGCCAGGACAACTGGCTTGATAGCCATTAATCTTCTAGACTCGCTGAACCATCTGGGAGAAGAGACCTTGATTGAAGACTGAGGGCGCATTGCCATGTTGCCCATGGTTCTGGCAACATGCCATTGCTTCTGTAGCACACGGGATCCTCGCTGGAGAAACATTGTAATGCACTATCAATTGGGTCTGCAGGAGTGAGAGTAACAAGCAGAAGGAAATCACAAATATCAGCACCAAGTCATCCTCATAAGAAAGAGGAGATGGTTAATACCATGGCATCGTTTAAGCCGAAAGCCTGGCTTCCATCGGCCCCGTCCGTGGATAACCGCCAATCCGGGGGAATGACGGCACTGGCGGGTACTAAGCCCGATCTGACCGCGACCCTTCGGCTCTGTCTCTCTGTCAAAAAACACCGGCACCCCCACATTGCCGATACAGGCAATTGCCCTGTGCTCCACTGCTCCCGTTTCTGAACGTGGGGACTTTGGACTTTTTGGGGTTTGTCGGGCAATAATTTTCCAACGTCTGATCTTAGAGAACAGAGAAGAGCCTCAAGTCTCTCTCCCAATAACCCTGCTTTCCTCCCCCGCCAATAAATCATGATGGCGTCACGACGTCTCGACCTATCCCTCTCCGGCCTCGCTCGTCGACCCTTAACATGTCTCTTCTGCGAAGCCCGACGATCCTTCACCACCTCCGCTCTTCGGCCGGCAAGGACTGAAAAGCCCGGAGCTGGGGCATCATTAGATCCCCAAGCAAATGTTGCCAAGCCAATTGAAGCTCCTCGAAGTTATGGAAAGCGACAACAGGGCCACTTCGTGCCCAAACCTCTCCCTCGACCAATTGGTATGCCTTTACCACCAAAGGCTGGAGAGAATACAGGCATTGATAGTCGCTCAATGCAACAGCGTCGCGAGGACTTTGTCAACTACGACAAACACTTGCAACGACGAAAGGAGCTGTAAGATAGACTTTAGTAGACATATAAGGTGTCGCATAGACTAATAGTGCATGTTTATAGAACGGCAAAGATATCACGGCCATACTTCCGAGATTGGGGTAACCTTCAATACCATGAGGGTAAATCCTTCATCGCACCTCCACGCCTCTTCAAGGCTGAGCTCTCGTTGTTCTTCCCCAACTTCTACGGCGAAACCCTTCTCAAGACGGATAGAAACCCGCGCGACACTACACCACTTCTCACCGGCAAGGCTTCCGTCATCAATTTCTTCAGCAGTCGATGGGCTGAGCAGCAAGTCGGAAGCTTCACCTCCAAGGAGGAAAACCCAGCACTCCACCAAGTGCTTGAACAGAACACCGAAACCACACAGCTTGTCAACATCAACTACGAGGATAACGCTGGCAAGGCTTGGCTGATCCGATTCTTTATGGGATCGCTGCGAAAGCAGTTCCCCGAGAAGGACTGGGACAAGTACTTCCTAGTACGACGAGGTGTCACCGACGATATTCGTGAATCCATCGGTCTACTCAACAGCAAGGTTGGATACGTCTTCCTTGTCGACCAGTACTGTCGTGTCCGATGGGCAGGCAGTGGAACAGCCCACCCCGTTGAGACAGAGGGTATGGCCAAAGGTCTCGCACGTATAGTAGACGAGATTAGACACGAAGCTGTGTTGCCCGCAACAGCCAAGGAGCAACACCCAGGTAAACAGCATCTCGAGGTGCCAAAACTCTTATAATTAGACGTCCTCCAGTAGAGGAGAGACGATTGTAACTTTAGCATCTTAGACATCATGACCCTACCATGGCCTATTGTACAATACCGAATACGCTGATACCCCTGAACACCTGTACATTATATAAAGTAACCAAGTCCTGCTCAGTTTTTACGAAAAGAGGAAAAACACAATGAAACAGAATGCAACAAAGCTGCCCATGACAATACCGTCCCTTCTCTTTTTTGCCGATATCTTTCCGATAAGCAAGTTGATTCCTGGTACTTGACTCGCTGCGTGCGTAATCCTCCTGTTGATGCTCGCCAATGTTTCGCGCTGCGAGATGAAGCTGTCTTGAACAGCGTTCGCTTGGCCAAGTACGTTGTCGATCATGCCGTTGCTGTTGTCAATGCGATTCCGCTCCTCCAGCATGTAGTCAGCCTCGGCAGCTTCGGGGTTGTTCTGGCGGTATTGGTCGATATCAGAGCGGACATTGGTCAGAAGATTCGCGCGATTGCGAGCTTCTTGTGTAGTTGAGCGCAGACGTATCAGATCTTTCTTGTGGTTGGCGAATTTCTTTTGGAGGAGTGAGAGATTGTTTTGTTTCATGGCAGAAGCGGAGAGAGCGGCGTCGGAATCGAGAAGTCGGTTGAGTTGGGCGATGACATTCTCACGCTGTGGCGGAGTTAGCAAGCTGTATAAGAGATTACAAGCGCAAACCATCAGCGCGCACCTTTTCCAACAATCCTTCCAGCTTCTTTTCTGTATCGCGCTCTTCTGCCGTAGGCTTTGGTGGGATATTAGGAGCTGTCGAGAACTGTGAATATGTATGGAACAAGTTATCCGTCTAAGCGATGGCGACGTCAGCTAATATTCCGGCGCATAAGACCATTCGATATACCTGTTTTTCCAGCTGCAAGGCTTGTTGTCGCAGGGACTTCCAGTCAGGAGCTCCTGAGGAAGACATTTTGTTTGTTATGAATGTGTTTCTGGTAATTGCGTGATGATGTATTTGCACAAGCTTCGGCCGATCTCAACTCATGATCAACTCCCTGACGACAGACCAACTGCCCGACACCTGGTCCGAATAATGGCAGAATTATACACCGCCTGCAGTAGCGTCAAGTCTCAGTCACCTGTTTAACCACGTGAGCTTCCAGAAGCGAGCTATTCCGAAAAAAGAAACGAAAAATCTAGCAAGCCCACTTGCCAATCAAAAATTCTAATCCCTTCTCAAACCCCACCGCCTATTTCCTTGCAAGCCCTAACCTTCCGCACCTACTCGCCAACTTCTCTAAATCGATCTATCGCGACACGGACGGTGACAGGTCGAGGCTGATAATTTTTGCAAACCACTCGTCGACACACTTCGTACACCACTTCGAAGCTATTCAAGATGGTGAGTACGAGCATTCCACGCCCTTGATGTTACGACAGATGTCGACTGCGTATTGTCGACGTCTCTTGCGGCCAGCAGAGAATCTTCGAGCATTCCATCGACCCAGACGCACATATCATACACAATCCACGATCGTCATCCCACAACTCAACTCGAGAGACTCGATCTTGATTTCGATAGCACACTTCACGCAAGACAACAGTACGGAATGGACAAGTCGCTGACAGGTTGAATAGTCGTCCGGAAAGGTTAAGGCTGGCGCGCTCTGGGGCAAGAACAAGGATGATTTGACAAAGCAGCTCGCTGAGCTCAAGACCGAGCTCGGTCAGCTCCGCATCCAGAAGGTCGCTTCTTCCGGCTCCAAGCTGAACAGAATGTGAGCATTTCTCCCTCGTCTCTGCGGTTTTGCAGCTGTGCTGCTGCTGCACGAGATTGTCAAAAAAGTCATGCCCCACTAACGCAAATTCGAATAGCCACGACATCCGCAAGTCGATCGCTCGTGTCCTGACCGTCATCAACGCCAAGCAAAGGGCTCAGCTCCGTCTCTTCTACAAGAACAAGAAGTACGCCCCTCTCGACCTCCGACCCAAGCAGACCCGTGCCATCCGCCGCCGCCTATCACCCGATGAGAAGTCCCGCGTTCTCGAGAAGACCAAGAAGCGCACTGTCCACTTCCCTCTCCGCAAGTTCGCCATCAAGGTACGATAACCACGAGCCGTGGAGGGTCATGAAGCTCTTCCATGGCGATATATCACGTCTCAAGATCAATTGGCTAACAACCCTCACAGGCTTAAGTTAAAAATGCTTGTAGTTCTTGGCGTGTGACGGACACTGGGTAGAAAGGAAACGGGGTATGGAGGGCGCGGCGTGCTTTTTCTTTGAACAAAAGACTTCGAAATCTGCATCGCATGGCTCAGGGAATCTCGGTCTGACTTGTACTTATTTCCCGGTTTGGGCCTCGATCTGGGACGGGTTATGTCCACGAGAGGCTGCCCGGAGGCAGTCTTAAAAAACAAAAATGAGGTCATGATGAACAACTCCTAAGATACGTGAGAGCAGTGATATTGATGTTCAGGGTCTATTCCGACATATTGTCAAGTTGTGCAGCATTCACGGCTGCACTTTTCGATTAACAATTGCCAACCAATATTGCTGCCTCGTGAACTATCAATCAACAAGGCATAAACTTTTGAGTATCAAACAGAACCTTGAGAGATAATGGGAAAAATTGTAACCCCCATGCCCCCCTTTTTCGAATTATCCATCTATCCTTTGTTCAATTGAACGAGAAAAACATGTCAGTGACTACCAATTTGTATACCAAAATTCTCCCCTACGGCTCGGCCATATTCGGTTGGTCCCTTGAAAGGCGCCTCGGATCACTCCAACCCGCGTCACCCCACCAGACCCCAACGACATCCTTCCGTTAACAGGCAAAGGCGACGTCAAGAAAACCTCATTCGAGCCATTCCTGACCAGTTTCTTCACCTTTCACCTGCTCAGCCCGCGTTTAGGACTTTGTTACGCAAACTGTATTCTTGACTTACAAAGCCCTATCTCGATTGATTCAAGATGAATCTTGTCCGATTTGTCACCAAATCGGCATTTAAAAAAGCACCCCGCAGCGGCAACAGATTTCTATCCGATTTTCAACGGAAGCTTCATCTTCGAGTGAACCGATAGTTGAAACTGATCATTGTTCGGGTGTCTCAATGAGATGAGAAATCGACAGCTCAACGGCCTACATAGGTCCCACCTGCTTCTTATACGGTAGAGCTCATTCGCCCACAGCGTTCATATCCAACGGCAAAGCTCTTAAGCGACATGAACCAGCATGCTGGAGCCAATGCAACTCCCGAGCACGGCAGAAGGACTTCCATCCACGGAATACCGCCAGTACCGTCACACAGCATCAACTTTCAAGTCACATCAACCGGTTGAGGCACGTTTGTGCCTAGTGACTATATTGTGGTCCGAAGAGGACCACGTTGTGTCCATTACTTCCTTATGTCATAATGGCATCGGGTATCTATCTACCTTTATCTGGATCTTGCGCTCATCTCATCCATTTCATGCTGCCCATCTGGGACAGCTTGTTCCAAGAACGCCGGGTCTCAGTAGAGAATTATGAAAACCAAACCCAGGGATTACCTCCAACGCCGTCAATGCTGATTTCGAAACGCCAAAAATATTTACGACTTGAAACTTTCGATCACCCATCTCCAGTCATCCCCGCGTGACCATGTCAGGAGCTTTTGCTGCTCTTACGCTCGCCATCTGAAAGATGTGTTTGCAAATGCCGGCGAAGTTGGTCTAAGCGATGGAAGTCCTTGCCGCAGTGGTCACATACGTGGCTACCACGGACGTTATGCGTACGGCGATGCTTAGAGAGATTGGATGATTCACCAAAGCGCTTTCCACAAATCTCACACATCAAGGGCTTCTCTCCAGTGTGTGTACGCATATGCATGGCTGGAAAACGGGTTAGCATGCTATGTTTACTGGGTGACCATGAGACTTACTGAGAGCACTTTGTTGCTTGAAACGCGCTCCACACCCCTCATGCTCGCACTTCCATGGCTTCTCGCCCGAATGAGTGCGCATGTGTTGGTCAAGCGATTGTTTTGCGGAAAGCATGATGCCACAGATATTGCACTTGACTGGCTTGTCTATCGTAAACGCTGTCAGTACATGCTTCAGGATCCTGGGTCAAGGGCTGGAACTTACATCCGGTATGGGTCTGCATATGTCGCTCTAGCTTGCTCTTCTGCGAGAATGGTCCAGGTCTTATACAACCATACCATGTACAGCAGAAGCCATTTTCGCCCTTCTTCAAGTTTTTCACATGCTCATTCTTGCAGTGATCCTGAAGTTCCTTGTTGCCTCCAAACGTTTTGGAACAAAGGACGCCATCTTCACAAAGCCATTTGCAAGTAAAATCAGTCTCTTCATTGATGGACTGGTTCTCGGCCAGCTCGGTCTTGGGCGTGGGGGAGTGAGAGGACAGGGAAAAAACAGCATTCTGATCCAATACTAGCGAGCCATTGTGACCACTGTTAAGGTTTCCATCATGCTGGTTCAGATCATCAGTAAAGCTATGGCCAAAACCAAAGTTTTGCCTGATGGCCGAGTCGATGTCAAAAGTAACGCCTCGACTTGGCTCGGTTGGGCTGAGGATAGCACCGACCATAGGCTCTGGTTCGGCTGAGGGAGTTGTGACAGAAATAGAGGCCGGAGTGGTAGAAACGGTGGTCCCGACGCAATGCTGATCATTGCAAGGGATTGCGGCCTCCTGACATGAAGCATCTAAACATGGCTCAAGATCGGCACATGTTGGTTCAAAACAGCATGCGTTGTGGGAAAAGTCAAGCTCGGCGCAAGAGGTATCAAAGCAACAGTCTGCATCATCTCCGTCTCCGCAATCACTCCAGCATTTGTTGTCACCGCATGCAGATGTACAGTCGGCGGAAGCAGCGTCGTTACAGCCGGTGTGCGTTGGCCATGGCATTGGCATACAATTAGCCATGGTGGCTTGATTCATCATGGTGGCCCAGGAAGGAGCAACAGCGTGTGGCCAGTGGCCATAGGTACTTGAAGGCGAGAACATGCCATTGTGCTGTTGCACATCGCCAAATGATGGGTGGTGGACATTCAGCATAGGCATGTGGAAGTTGTGGTGCAAGTTCTCGTTGACAGTTTGAAGGACCGCGGTGGGTTCGATATGCTGCATGTTTTGGCCATGAAGGAAATGGGGGGAGTGCATATGATGAGCGGCTGATGACTGGTGATAGTCCAGCTGGTGTTGCTGGTGTTGTTGTTGATGCTGTTGGAGCTGCTCGGACTGTCTCCTCCGCTTTTGTCTATGCGCCGAAGCTCTAATTGCGGCAGCAGACATCATCTTTGCAGGCGAGCTGGAGAGGTTTGATTGCGAACGGGTCTTTGCTCTCGAGGTACGGACATTGTTTGCCTGGTCATTTCTATGAGGGGCTTTATCGGCGCCGGATTTCAGATCGAGGCCAATCTCGAGGACGTTCTTTGCGGCAGAAGTTTTGCCATAGTGGTCAAAACAACGCTGGTCGAGACAAGCATTCTCGGTATTGTTACAAGTCCCAAGAGAATCGAGTCCATGCGTCAAGCACGTATCATGACCGAGCATAGAGTCAAAGCCATAGTCGACTTTTTCGGCATCGAAAGAAGTTGGCTGGTGGTAATGGGGAGCAAAGGCTGTCGAGTGCGAGTGGTCCATGGTTTCATGGACGCAGTGCTAGAAGTGACAACAGCAATCGATCGTTCTAGTGAAGACGATTGCTTTTGTTGTTTGTTACTTGACGCACAAAAAAGGCTTCTGAACAGAGGCTACAGTCGAGATGTTAACGAGAGTCATTGGAATAAATGGATGGTCATAGCAAAGTCCCCAGTGGATGTTGCGTGCGAATGGCCGGCCCACGCTTAGAGAGTCGATGAGAATGAGAACCCGGATGGCCAAGCGGCTCAAGAACTGGGCATGGAAGGTGGAGGGGCAGTCCAAGGGTACAGTACAACACTAAGGCACTTTGTAAACTTCAGTGGGTCACGGTGCGTTCTAGCGGGTCCAGCTCCCTAGAGATTAGCATGCGCAGCCAATGAGAGTTCATGGATTGAACGCGCGAATGGCTACTATGGTTGCTGGTTCAGAGTCTACCAGGCCGCAGGATAGGATCGGTTGTGTTCTGTGCTTTTTTTACAGTAATTTTCTGCACTAATACAGAAAAGAATAGGCAGGTGGTCGAAGGGTATGAGAGATTATCCAGGGCCAAGAGTATAACCCTTGAGACTGGAATCTTCCGGGGCGAAACCAATACCCTGATATGGATTGGGGAATACATGTATGAGCGAACGTGGGATGTTTGCTTCGACTAGTATTGACCCTGTATGTCTTGTTCGATCTGGGCCAAGATGGTAGGACATGGCTTCCATACTTCAGTGAATCACCCGGTCTCTGCTGTGGGGGTTACGCCGGAGTCTACCTCTGTGAATACATCAACCTACCTATATGAGGTCAGCGACCATGATGTCCCAGTTCCTGCATCACAGAGGCATCTCCAGTCAACCCACTTTCACCGCTCCAATCTTGTTGGTAATGTCTCTCGGCCTACCCTTCCGGCTGGAGCCCAGACAATAAGGTCTTTACCGTTACTCTGATTTGCAGCGGATCAACGGCCCCAGGTGGCCTCTCTTGGGCCAAAGCTCCGTTCCTGCATATGCTGTTCCTCGAAGGACTTTTATTCTCTCAGTTGTGTTCTTTCAGTCATATTGTGCTCGTCTCGGTGTAAACGTTTCATACATGTTACCTCAAGACAAACCCCATATCGCGCCAGTGTATTTACACCCGTGAAGAATTCTCCGTAGTGTACAGAATGAAGCAAATAAACCAGTAGAACTCCACATAAATATTAAAAGACTTTGATCTTAGCTGTCATGTCAGTTATAAGTAGAGTGAGTTGAAGAGTCCTTTATAAAAAAGCTACCCTATATCCTCGGACACCCGTCTAAGCTTTGCCATTACAGAGCTCGGCCGTTTTACCCTAGGTGGCCCTAGCCGAGTCGTCGAATAATGCTGCATTGGGAACCGATACCCAGTTTTCATTGACTGTATTTTCGTATTGTAGTCCACTCATTTACCATCTGGATGTCCGGGTTCTATCCGCTCCGGTCGGTTGGATGTGACTCCACATCTCCGGGCGAGTAGCATTGGTCCTCCGCTTGATATTTCCTACCGTTCAGCTGTTCCTTGGAGCAGACCAACCTTGCATTGAATAACTGAAGATATGGGCTCCCTGTTAGTCTGATCTTCTAGAACTATGTCAAGTCATAGGAAGCCCTCGCAGAAACTTGTAATGAGTGAACACGGCGAGCTCCTTATAAGTTCATCTTTCGGTCTCATTCTTAGTTCATGACTGTGGGCCATTAAGAAGGCTTCCAGTTGCTGAATGATGACAAGAAGAATATACCAATGGGGTAGAAGTCAGGAATAATAGGTCAAGGTTGAAGATATCAGAGCACATGTATTGTAGTCAAATAGTCGTGTATACTGAAAGCCAATCGTGTTACCGGACTCTGAGCTGTACCCACTTATATCTTGTTGGAGCTCTAGCCTGCCTTTCCTTCGATAGACATATCAGAGTTTCTCTTGACGGCTGAGGAAGGAATAAAGAGATTATTGTAGCTTGGATGATTAAGATGAGATTTCGAACTACTGAATCAATTTGCTTATGATCTGTGGAGGTACCATACTGAATTGTTAATAAAACATGAACATCATTGCCGAGTGACGTTGCTCACATGAGCCTCTGAGGCGCAGCGCTACTTCTCTCCAAGTCGTTATCAAAAGGGATATGAATAACCGTAAATAACCTCAACAACGCAAATTGTCATAATCTCATTGTAAAATCTATCATATTGAAGATTTGATAAGACTTACTGTTAAAACTCTGATTCTAGAACGTGTCTAAACAATAGCTCTCACGACCGTGCCTTCCCCTTTGGAAAGTTCTAGCCCCTCTCAACCTGACCTCGGATCCAAGCTTGGCACGACGAGACTCCAACCTCTAAGTATCGCCGCCGCGCAATCAACACTCACTATCTTCAACTTCTTCAACGCATTACAGAATACATCACCACTGAAACAAAAAAACCACTGTTTGAATAACCAAAGCACTTCATTCACTGTATAATTCAACTAGACCATAATATCAACCCACTGCGCATTGCAAAGTAGCAATGGGAAACATTTGTGGCAAGACCGAGCCCGAGGCTTTCTCACAACCCGGCCGTGTCTTGGGCACTGCACCTCCTCCGGCCGCCGGTACAGCGCCGGTCCCGAAAACAGTCGGCGGCCCACCGCGGACATTGGGAGGTGGATCAGCCGTTGCTCAAGGCTCAGACGATCCTGAGAATGCGCGAAGGAAAGCCGCCGAAGCGGCAGAGGTCAGAACTCACCCAGAGACTCTTATCGATGCATCATAGCTGACATGAAAGTATAGGCACGCGCCAAGGCATCTTCAAAGCCAGGTGGAAAGTTACAGACGCAATTAGCAGCACAGAAGAAGCAGACTCGCTCAGAGACGTTGAACGATGCTAGTAAGGAGCAGCTTCGAGCGCGTGAAGCGGATCAGGCGACAGAGGCTCTTAATTGGAAATGAGACAGGTCTTCTGCTTAGATGAGCAAGTTGGGAGGCAAGTTGAGTTCATGCGACCTGATGCAGCTGCACGATAATCTGAGTTTCAAGGATTCAGCTATCAGGCTCGCTTTCGCTTGCAAATGTTGGTATAACAGCCCTTGGGCACTTGGCGGATATTGTTTTTGTCGTTGTCGAGTAAATATTCTGATTCACAGCGTTTCTTTCACATAAGATACTACTAGTCATAGAGAAGAGTTCACACAGCACATTATTTTTTAATCCTCAGACTTGCAATCGCGTTAACAGTAACAACCAAATCCCCCACAGAGGGTTTCTAACGCCGTCATTAACTCCTATATTTGTATACATTTTATCCCCTTTCTCATTACCACCCCCTCGGCAACGCCCTAGACAACGACTTAGTCCCGTGAAAGCGTGACGATGATAGTGTACATCTACTTGTTGGCAGTGAAACCAAGTACGTTTAAGTGATGGTATATCGTCCACTGGCCGGTGCTCTGCTGTCGGCATCCACAGCAGCAATTGTTCCCTCACGCAACAAGCGCGTGAGCTCACTAAGAGCAGACCCAACGACAACCTCGGTGTCACCTTCAATGAGAATATACAGCTTGGGCTCTGCTCCAGCGGGAACTTCCTTGCCTGCTGGGTAGAAGTTGCCCTTTGTCGTAATCGACGTACCGGTAGCTTCCAGAATCTTTGCCACATTGGTTCTGTTGGTGACAGCCCATCGTGCCTTTTGAGGGAAGTCGTTGATCTCCAGTGTGGCATGGAAGGCGCCGGCATCGGGACCCTTGTTGTCGATGGGCTGACCAGCACGAAGTTGACCAGCTTTTCCAAGTCGGCTGTTGATTGCGCTGACAGCGGAACTGACCTTGTCCAATGGGTCCTTGGCCTTGTCCTTTACTACGCCACTAGTCTTGACAGGAGGCATGGATTTCGCGTCTGCATCATCAGCCTTTGCAGTCTCCCGAGACAGCACGCCAGATGCTGCTGCTCGGATGGCGTCGAGAGCCTTCTCGGCCTTTTCGTCCTCATCCTCCTTCTTATCCTCATTAACCTCCTCTTCCTCACCCTCGGCCTTGTGGCTCTTGCGCTCACGGAGTCGAGCCGCCTCTCGCTCCTGGTCGAGACGGTCAAGCCCCTTACCACCGAAACCAGACGTGTCTTTAGCCTTTCCAGACTTGACCTTTTCTCTATGAGCTTTCCTCATCTCGTTGAGCCTCTCAGGCACTGGCTGTCCGCTCTGCTCGAGTGCCTTGGCGATTCCTGGGGCGCAGTTCTCCTGTTCGGGTGTAACAAAAGTGACAGCAACACCAGTGTTACCAGCACGACCAGTTCGGCCTGCACGGTGTACGTAATCTTCCAAATGATTAGGAGCATCGTAGTTGACGACAAGCTTGAGCTGCTTAACATCGAGACCACGAGCTGCGACTGATGTGGCGATCAAGATAGGCACAACGCCCTTCTTGAAGTCTGAAATAGTGGAATCACGATCAATCTGGTCTTTGCCTCCATGAATTGACATGCAAGGATAACCCTTGATCATCAGCTCTTTGAGTAGGTCGTCGGCCTTCTCTTGGCGTTCAACAAAGATCAAGGTACGAGCGTCTTCATCGCGGTCATAGAGCTCTCCAAGAAGTTCGAGAACGCGGAGGAACTTTGATGGTTCATCTCGAACTTCAACAATTTGCTCGATTTCTTTCGCCACAACACTGCGTCCACCGACTGTGACCTCGACGGGATTTTTCAGCACCTTCTTGGTTAGCGAGTCGATGATTCGAGGCATAGTAGCCGAGAAAAGAATTGTCTGCCTATCAGGTCGCATGTTTGCGAAGATCTTCATGACCTGGGGTTCGAAACCCATGTCAAACATTCGATCAGCTTCATCAAGCACAACATACGTGACTCTTTTCAGATTGGTGACTCTTCCTTGGTTTGCCGCTAGAAGATCAATCATCCTACCGGGTGTGCATACGATGATCTCTGCACCACGCTTGAGCTCAGCAATTTGTTCTCGGATAGGTGCTCCACCGTAAGCACAAACAGAGCGGAGACCCATCATCTTGAGGAATGGTTTACAGTCTCGATGGATCTGGACGGCAAGCTCTCGAGTAGGAGTCATGATCAACCCGATGGGACCATCTGTGTCCTTGAGAGGGGGCTGATCCTTGATGTGTCGGAACATAGGAAGCAAGAAAGCGACCGTCTTTCCGGAACCAGTTTTGGCTACGCCAATAACATCACGACCAGACATCAGGGCCGGGAGTGCCTGCATCTGAATGGGAGTGGGCTTTTCGTAGCCCAAGTTGTCAATGACATCCAATGTCTGACGTGTGAGGCCGCATTGTGCCCACTTCTGAACCGGTTTAGGGACATCTTTTCCATTGACCTTGATGCCATCCAGCTCCAGGCGAAGGTCGGCCACTTCAGCCTCGCTAAGCTGACTCAGTTCAGCTGGTTCAACCCAAAAGTTCTTGCGAATAGGTTCGATCTCGATCTTGCTGTAATCAATTGTTGGAATATCCTTCTTCTTTCGCTTTGCTGTCATGGCCAATAGTGCATTCGCATCGCCATCTTCCTTCTTGTTGAAATCGTATTCGTCATCGCTGAAGTAGGCCTCGGGTTCCTGAACCTTTTGCGTCTTTGATGCCTTTGCAGGTGACTTTACTTCAGTCTGCTTTAGATCGGCCATGAAAGCATCTAAAGGATCGACATCATCTTCCTCGTCAACTTCCATCTCCGTGGGAGCTTCAGGCTGAGCAGTCTCGCTATTCGTTGTTGTATCTCCGTTCATCTGCACATCCGCAGGTTTAGTCTCTTCTTCGCCTGTATCCATTTGGTTCTCCGCCTGCAATCGTCGCTCATGAGCTGCACGGGCAGCAGCAGCGGCCTCCTCTTCGTTCTCGGCAAAGTTATCACCGTCAGATTCATCATCATCCTGGTCAGCGTATGGGGTATCATCAGCCTCAATAGGCAAGGCAGGCAGTTTGGTAAGCTTTCTCTTGGTAGTATCCTCTTCGTCCAAGTCAAGCTTACGTTTGGCGGGAAGCTTCTCAGTCTCTGCATTGGATTTTATAAAACCAAAGCCACTTGCTTTTGTTCTGTTTGCAGGAAGAGCAGATGCTAGAAAGGAAGGGTCAATTGAGTCCTGTAAGCGAGGAGTAGAACTAGACATACCGGTAGTGGTTTGCTTGACAGGAACCGAAAGCTTTTCAGGCTGTCCGCCTAATGAACCAAGTGCAGGTTTCGAAGCGTCGTGCGTCCGCGAGGCAGCCGATTTCTTGGCAATGGCCTTGGGATCAAACTTGCCAGAGTAGGGGGCAGCGGGGGATTCAACAGTAGGCGTAGCGGCAGGTGAAGCAGCGGCAGAAACTGATGGGGAAACTGTTTTAGATGACGCTCCGCTTGCCTTCTTGTCCATTTCAGCCAAGAGATTCCTTGTCTGACTGGGGTTTACCTCTTTTTGTTTCTGACTTGCGCTCTCCTTCTTCTTTTTCCATGCCTCAAGCTTAGCCAATCTCTCAGCCTTCTTGTCGACATCGGCTTGCGCGCCATCGGCTTTGGGAGTCTGCGCCTGTAATCCATCAGCAATGCTTTCGAAACGAGGAAACGGGGATCGAACCTGGCTGGCACCGGCGCTGCCACTGTCGCCGAGTGGTGTTTTCTGGTTTCTGCCATCCTCACGGTTGCTGCGAGCAGGAGAGTCAGTCGTACCCTCACGGCGTCCAGGGACACGGCTGCGGGAGTCGTCTCGCCTTCTCACATCCCGATCATTCTCTCGACTGCGGTTGCGCCGGCGGTCAGGTGAGCGAATGCGATCATCATAGCGCTCTCGCGATCTTCGGCGATCCCTTTCTCGATTGTCTCTTCGTCCGCCTCGGTAATAGTTGTCATCACGTCGATCTGGCGAACGGTCTCTTCGGCGGTAGTTGTCTCGATCTCGTGCACGATCACGGTCTCTATCTCGGTCGCGATTTCGGGGCTGTTGATGGAGCAGCTCGTCAGAATAAAGCCTATTAGAATTGCGATGTTGGCTTCTTACGTCTAGACTGCGCGATCTACTACGCCGGCGATGGTCCCTTCCATCATTGCGACGATCCCTATCCCGGCGATCATCGTTACGGTAACGACGGGAACTGTGGGTGCTGCCTGCAGGACTTGGTGAGCGCGAGTCTCTCGGCCGAGCCATTGTTGATGGTCTCGCAGGCTCAGCAGGACACTTCGTTGGTGAGACTACTCTTGAAGGGGAGACCGAAGCCTTTATAACAATGCGCGATGGCGCGTGGTCGCTTGTCGTCGTTGGCGCAAATATGTATGATATCTGTATGCCTGTATTTGGCGATGTATTAGAGGAACCGAGAGTCGTGATCCACCTCGAGATGAATACCAAATGAAAGAAGCTGTATGAAGGAGGGGTGGGCGATTTGTAGGTGCTTGAAACTTTTAAGCTTAGATGGAAAGCATAGAGCTGAGTTGATGGTTTCTAGGCTTCCGAGTTTTACCCACCAAGAAGCAGTTGAGGTACCCACATTTAATTGAAGACAAGAAGGAACAAGAGCCGCGCTAAACTAAAAAGGATTCCAGGTCGCAGCTGCCTCGGGTTCGATTTATTGACGGACAACTCGAGTCCCCTGCAACGAATTGTATACCCGTGCTCAATCTCATCTCCGTCAACTCACATTACAAGACACCAAATATGGCCGGTCTAGTAGGATACGCAAGCAGCGACGAAGAGGATGATATCCAGGAGGTCAATTCTCCTGAGCCGCAAAAAAATGTAATAAGGTACCCTTCTGCTTTTCAGTTCAGCATCTTATCTAATTCTTACTAGGAGCCTGTCTCAACCACAGTAGATGATGATGCCAAACCGCAAAGCAAGGAGGCAGAACAGAAGCCCACCGCACCAGGTGAGCATACATCACCTGTCTTTATTTGAACAGAGAATCTCATCTTACCATCAATAACAGTACCCGAACCCAAAAGCTCTGACGCGGTCGCCATTGGTCCTGTTCAACAAAATGCTGTACCGCTAGGACCGTCTCTACCGCCCATGGAAGAAGCTGTCGTGGATGACCAAGATCCAACTTTCAGACCAGCTTCACCATACTCGGCCAATCGTGCTCTTCTTCGAGATCTCACATTGCCATCAGCCCCCAATATGGATATCCCCCCATCACCACCAGGCTCACCACCACCTGGAGCCAACAAGAAATTTGAGCAATTTCTTGAGTTGAAAAAGAAGGGAACTCACTTTAACGCCAAACTAGAACAGTCTTCAGCACTGAAAAACCCAAGTTTAATGGATAAGTTAATGAGATTTGTCGAGATCGATGAACGCCATCAGTATTCCACCACATTACCCACCGACCTTTGGAACCCTGCAGACTTCCCTGAATGGGCTTTCAAAGACAAGTTACGGAAGAGTAACGACAAGTTGGCCAAGGAGAAGGAGGCCGAGAGAACAAGCGGTAATAGGACAGCCGTCGACTTTGTTGCTTCGACAAGTACAGTGGGCCACGACACAACGATGAAGGGTGGGCTCTCAAAAGGCGAAAAGAGGAAAAGCGGATGGAACTAAGAACGATTCTGTTCAACATATATCGACACTTTGACACCTACGACATACTGGAACAACCTCGAGCTAACATGTCACTTAATGAAATGAAGGAGATCAGAACTTGTTATCAGAGTCTCGGGTATAAATGGAGACCTGCATGAAGGTATCATTGTGATCGGCTACGTCTCGGTCAAACCACTACCTAGCTTCATATTAATCGACCGGACGGCTATCATCCTCATTTCCTGCCTCGACATGCTCAGCACGCGACCCAAACATCGAAAGTGCTTTACGATCAATCGCTTTTGCACTTGACTTCATAGCCAATATCCTTCTTCAAGATAGCGCCAATGTCAATCTCGACAGTCTGATTGGAGCTTCCCAGCGCCGCGGCGAAATAAGTGAGGTTCTCGCCATGGTTCACGACTGATTTGCCCAACAGCTTGAAAGGAATAATTCCTGTCTTGCAGTAAGGCTCCTGGCCGACGGTGTCAAGGATGAATTTCTGATCCATCTTGGCGGTGATGTTGACAACGTTGTCGCCTGGCTTAAGGACCAGGTTTGGAATCGTGAGGGTACCAACTTCCGTGTCTCCGACGAAATTCGTGAAGGTAACGTTGCCCTGAAGATGTCAGTTTTGAGCTTGCAAAGATACATCGGCGACTTACGTTGTCTAGTGTGAAGACGGAAGCGTTTGGAATGACAGTTGTGCCGTTGAAGTTGGGGATGCTCTTGTCACTGCTCAAGCCAATGTGGCCATCGGTAACCTTGGTGCCAGCGAAGTGGTTGAGACCCTTGAGTTCAATTGTCTTCTTGAAGGTGACATCGTACTTGCGTGGCAGACCACTGGGCTTGACCTTTGTCTTTCCGTTGACGGTAACGCGCAGTGTTTCGTTGTTGTGGAACCAGACGTTGAATCGAGTGAACTCCTCCATGTCGGCAATCTTAACATTCTGGGTGACGTTCACGACCTGATGCTTGTTGCTGTTGGTCTCGGGCATGTTCACTGTCGCAAATGGTACATGTGCTGGCCAGTCCTCGAGATACATGTCGGCCTCAAATGGATCAACTGATGCATGGATCTTGCCATCAGTGGTGATGGAAGAATCGATCTTCATGAGATAGGCATTTGGCTCGGTTTCAAGAATCTGGACGCTTTGAATCTCAAGCTCGGCTTCGTTGATCTTACTTTGTGCAATCTTGGGGACAGCAACAAGAATTCTAAAGCACAGGGTCAGCTCATTGACGATCCCGAGAGCACGGACACTTGTACTTACATTACTGGAACCACAATCACAGTAATGACACAGAGAATGATGAGATAAACCCACCAGAAGCGCTTGCAGTGTCGAGCGCAAGTACGGTTCTTGGGTTGGACCCCATTCTCCGTCTGGGTCACTTCGTTCTTCTCCGACATGATGAATTACCAATAGTCAAGGGCTTGCCCCTGAACAAACAGAAAGATGAAGGAAAAGGGGAATATAAAATGAGTTCCTCAGAAGAGAAGTCAGGAACACAGATTTGGAAGTGAAGAACAATTCAACCTTCAACAAGCACAAGGGGGAAAAGAATGGAACGAGAGCAACCGGCAATATAAGTAGTTGCACCGGGGTGTAGAATCGGTCGACCAGGCATTCTGCGAACCTTGCGGCGAAACAAGAAGGAACTTAAGGACACCCATAATAATCTGCATCTGTGCCATCCACTTACTGTACGGCACCATTGCAGCCTTCCAACCTTGACAGGACTAGATCGCCCTGGCCCGAGTCCCTTTGCATCTGTCTACGGGCATTGGTTGCCAAAAAAGGCAAGTCGCCGATGAGCGGACATGGCGCTATTCCCCAGGTTTGCCCCCGCACGGGTTCGGGGGTGCAAGAGGTGAGTGTTTCTTCGATCAGCAATGAGGTTTCTAATCCCTAACAATTCCTGTATTTAGTTGTTCCTCGGCAGCTTGTGAATCTTTCAGGACCAACGAGTTGCATCGCCTCTGTGTTCGACGTCGCAGGATTTCCGATGTGTAACGGACGATGACCGGCACACCCATCTATGAAGTTGATAGTCTGGCTGGAACACGATCTTTCAAACAAGATCTCTCATTGAACCTTGCTTCTGTTTCGATTCGACAAAGCTTATCTCTGAGGTAGCCTCGAGCGATTCCGCGTGATGCTAGAATTGAGGCAGGGAGTCGCATTGGGCTGATTCTACATGATGCTATTCGCACGAAGACGGGAAACATTAACACACAGACGACAGGTTCACGGCACTTGCTTCCACAGAATATGTGGCGGTAATCCCCTTCGCGTATTCCCGAAACTTCCGTGACTTGAAAATCTTGGAATCTTGAAATCTTGATCGATGGTCTGTGTCGAGTCTGTCAACCAATTGCCCGAAACTATTACACACAGCGGTACTACTGTATAGTGCACCTGAGACGGCGGGCAAGAATAGCCAGGGCTGCCAAGAACAGTTGCACGCGACAGATAAAAAGTCTGCTAATTAAAACTGTCACTGTCCAACCACAGCACATGGCTCCGCCAAGGACGCACTACCAGGACGATCAACCGTCCGTTGATGGAGAACATGATGTTAGACTGGGTCTGGCTAGTTAAGGCTAGGGATGGACTGTTTGACCAACAGAAACCATTTCCTGAGGGCCGAGATTGAATCGAAATCGACGTCTGGTTGTGGTATCAGCACACCTCTTTCTACAGCAATTACGAACAGCGATTTAGAGTTGCGCAAGTGGCTTGCTTGACAGCCAACCGTTCTTATTTCCCTGACAAAGACGGACGTGACGCGCCACATTCGAAAGTGTCACTTGGACCTGAGAGTGGCTGCCGGCACTACTACGTAGTAGGTAGTTGAGATCCAGCAAGCCAGTGGACTGCCAGACTGTTGCTCCAACAGCAGAGGGGTTTGGGTTCAGCTCTTTCTCTTTCATGTTCATGTGGCCTCTGGAAGGACCGGATGCGACACACCATCTCGGCCGGGACATCCACTGACGGTATGGTCAAATACCAGGTTTCTTGAAGTCTGGCCTGGATTTGACCGGGGGTAGTCGTTTGATTGGGCTAGCCCCTGTCCCTGCATAGTCCACCTCCGATGGCTGGTTGGTTGACAGGGCACGATCCATCCATCTTGTTGATCAACTTCGAGATGAATTGGCATTTACTCCTCAATGTAAAGCGCCTTTTCTCTTCAGATCTGCATGTGAAGAAAGGCAAGCCAGTGGCGTCGGCTGAATAAAGTTTGATTCTATTCTCGATGTTACACACTCGGTCAATATCCTGAATTCTTTTACAGACTACGCCGCAACGATGCCTTCTGAGTACGCCTAAGTGGGTAACAGAAGAAATGTCCTCTGAGACTTAGGCTACAGAAATAAAGTAGCCAAAATAATAGTCTAAGTTGGCATAAGGTGACCAAGTTATTTCGTCTCTTATGTTTTCAACGGCCAATTCTTCTGACACCCTGCAGCACGCCTGCTCAACCCTACGCACTGATCAATTGTGGGAACACATATTGTTTGGTGTCAGGTCGTGCCGCAGGTTTGTCATCTGCGACTCAATCTAAGATATTCAAATTGTCTTTGTTTCTCTTTTGTGGCCCTATAATAATACCAGGCAAAAGCAACGACATTGCAGCTCGTATAATGGTATCCTGGGACCAACCGCTGTGCCGTTTCGAGGAGGAAAAATCAATTAGGGAAAGGAAGCAGGGGCCCCTTGTTCATAAGGCGGGGATGTTTGCCGAGGATGTATTTGACATATGAAGATGTCGTCGCCAGCTGATCGTCTCCTATCTAAAGCTTAGACTTTGTCCACAAGCCTTGACGATCCAGCCCAGCATCTCCGTCGTAGATATCTCGTTCCACCTGTCGAGCGTTGACCTGCCGAGCCGGTTAGATGCGACGGTGGAGTCTGGGGAAAAGCTGGGGAAGAACTTACGAATCTAGGACCAAGCTCCGAGATGTTCTTGGCTCCGAGCAGTCGCATACATGTGGCCGTCTCTGCCTCGAGAACTGTGGTTTGCATGTGTCAGCCTGGCCAAGACTTTAGTATACTGGGGTCTTAGGTTCAACTTACTCTCAAGTGTTCGCTCAACACCAGCTTGGCCACCAGCACCAAGTCCAAAAAGAGCAGCACGTCCAATACCGACACCGCTAGCGCCCAGACACAACGCCTTCACAACATCTGTTCCTCGCTTGATTCCTCCATCAATCCATACTTGGACCTTGCTTAGAATCTCAGGACAGTACTTTCGGATCTCGAGCAAGGTATGCATGGCCGGAGGGGCTGTGTCGGCGGCACGACCGCCATGGTTGGATAGGATGATGGCTTTCACCTGAGGAGCATACTTGGCTGCCAAGAAAGCATCCTCATGAGTTTGAAGACCCTTTAGCACGATGGGCAGATCGGTATGAGCTGCTAACCAAGGGAGGGTCGTCTTCCATGTCAAATCAGCAGCGGTACCGAAGAAGAGCTGCTGACCAACACCTCCAGCACCAGGCTTGCTCTCGCCACTGGCAGGACTAGGCTCAGAGTAGTCAAAGTTCTGCTTCTCGTCCAATTCACGCTTTCCAGGAACAGGCGCATCCAGTGTCAAACAGATGAACTTATAGTAGTCGCGCATTGAGTTGATGCGCTTGAGCATGGCCTCACTCTTGTCGCGTTGGTTCTGAACATACAATTGCCATCCAAAGGTCTGACCAGGTTTCGCGCCTTCAATGATCTGCTCGGGGGTCATGGAAGCGTTGTTAGATACAATCTGCATGGCGCCGAACCGAGCGCATGCTTTAGCAATGCCTTGCTCACCATCAGGGTGAGCTAGTCGGGCCATTGCGGCCGGAGATACAAAGATTGGTAGTCCGACTTTATTGCCGATTAATGTTGTTGAAATGTCGCAAGCTGTGCAGTCAACGAAGACGCGCGGCCTAAGAAGAATATCCTTGAAAACATGGTTGTTATAGCTCTTTGAAAACAGGTCGTCGGCAGCAGAGAAATAGTATGCCCAGGCCTTCTTTGAGATGCGCTTCGTTGCTTCTTGCTCGATCTCGTCCAAGTTCATGAGTGATGCCAATGGCAGAGGCTGATCTGCATTGGTTTGTGTAACGGTCTTTTCGCCAGTTGATTGAGATTCGGTGAGTGTCTCAGGGTTGACTTCACCGAGAACGTCTTCGGGCTTGAGGTTCTCCTCGAGGGTGCCAGGCGGGTGAACGGGATCATATTCGTCGGTGGCATCCTTTCCAGCAAGCTTCAAGATGATTTTCTTACCGCCAGGATGAGAAGGCAGAAACTCCGTCACGTCATAGACCTTTCCGTACAGTATAACCCAGCAGCTCTCTGCTGTGTTGTGCTTGGCCACTATCGCGAGCAATCGCATGTCAGTCGCGCGCCCTCTGTAAACATGGACATGATAAGGGTTCAATTGGGGATTATTCATACCTTCAGCCGCGTCAAAGACCTTGGCCATACTGGACTATGTGTTTGATTGTATGAGAGATGATACAAACGGGTATATTGAAGCAAGAGATGATGCGAAAGAGATATGAAAAGAAGAGAAATGGAAACGTTGGTCAGATATCGAAACCAACTTCGGCAGATCTACAGACTCGGCAGGCACTAATTATCTTATCCCGCTCCAATTGGGTTTTGAGGATTGGGGGTTCCCTTGGGGGTGATCTATGCGTTTTGTTTGTTGTGAGAGGGAAGAAGAGCGAACAAGAGGGATATAGAATAGGTTAGAGCATGGGAAACAAGCGATATTAGGTCAATTGGATCTTCTCATGAGAACCCTAGTAGAATTATCGATTAAAAAAAGAGTCCTATCTTTCAAGGCTCATCATGGATGAGCAACACAATTATGTTGTTTGCCATTGGGTCGGACTAGACCCCGATCATGACCGCCGACCTTGGCCGAGGCATAGGATCATGACTGTGTGCGCCACAGCATGCGCCACATGATAGCCACAGTCGCTGAGGTCATTCTACGCTAAAGATTTATTAAGACATTGAGAAAGTGCTTTCGGCGCGACATCCGTAGATAATGGTAATTTCTACTTGTGCCATTGCATAATATAGCAGTTCGCCATATAAGAACTTCAACCTCGAAACAGCTTGCTCTTGTACCTGCGCATTGGGAAGAAATAAACTCCCTCATACAATATGCGATCCTCAATCTCTTCTTATGTCGTGCGCGATCTTTCTCGGACTTGTATCCGGTGTCAACTCCGAGCCCGCCGAGCCTCAACTCTCACATCTTCACAACGTCTTTCTGCGACAACAACGCCTGTACAGCGTCATGTGGCTCTTCTGACGGCCACGCGGGGCTCTGCGACGCCCTTCGCTTACTCCCGCGCTGCTTCCAGTGCTGCGCAGGCAGAGTCACAGCAAAAGACATCGTCTAGTACCCCGCCATCAACACACTACGAGCTCTTCCCCGAGACGCTTCCCGATGGGCCGCCTCCAGCGGGCCACTTCCCCATCGATACGCGAGCCTTGCGCCGCGAATTTCTTCGTCTGCAAGCCCGTGCCCATCCGGATATGCATGGTTCACAGGATAAGGCTCGCGCTGAAGCTATGTCCGCACTTATAAACGAAGCTTATAAGACGCTTTCCAATCCCCTGCTGCGAGCTCAGTACCTGCTATCCCTGAGGGGCGTCGACGTCGCCAACGACGAGACTCTCAAGGTTGAAGAGCCTGAGCTCCTGATGCTTGTGCTGGAGGCACGAGAGGAAATTGAAGATGCCGAGAAGGAAGAAGATCTAGATGAACCTCGTGCGGCAAACGATGCGCGCATCGCTGAGAGTGAACAGGTCTTGGAGCGTGCTTTCCAGAGCGACGATATAGATGCTGCGAAGCATGAGGCTGTACGCCTTCGTTATTGGGTGAATATCAAGGAGAGCCTGGATAACTGGGAGAGCGGCAAGCCTGTGGTGTTGCAACATTAGATATAAAGACCAATTGTAAAAATACATCCCTTCATGGACGAAATTAAGTACACATTGCCGGGCATCTTATCACCAGATGTGTCCTAGCAGACCCCAAATAGATATACCTCCCATACAAAATGCCGTCCGCTCACAAATATGTAGTCGAGAATGAAAAGACTCAACCATGAGTATTCAACAATATTAATATTTATCGTGATATAACTCGCATCATATGCCCGAAAACGCCGGGACACCAACCTGTGTGCCCGTAAATTATACAAGAATCCCATCATGACCCATATACTGAATGCGCCTATACAATATACTCCAAGAGAAAGGCAAAATGCCAACTCATCTTTGGTATGCTGGTAACTGTTCTCCGCCGCCTTGGCTCGGGCCGCTGGAAGGCCCTGCCCCGGAACCATATCCAGGAAACTCATCATAATCGTCAACTAAAGGGGCACTTGGCGCACTTGGCGCACTCGGCGCGCTAGCTTCAACATCCATCTCCCTTGAGGGACCACCAATTCTTCTTCTTTGCATATCCTCTGGAACTTCTGGAGGAGCACTGGCTTCATTTAGCAGCCGCTGCCGTTCAAGTTCCTGCTTGTCTTCAACAACCCCTGGCGACGATACCGCTCCTGACTCGATATCATCCTCGGTTGGTGCCGAGGGACCAGCCTCAGGAGCACTGGGAGCACTGGGGGCACTGGGGGCACTGGGAGCACTAGGGGTAGTCGTATCAAACCCAGCGTTCAGGTCTGGAACCCGGGGTGTGTCCTCTGCGTCGTATATATCTTCGTCGTCCTGGTTCTCACTCGTAGACGGGCCCGCTCCTGGAGGTTGACTTGGTAGCAATCGTGTCTCGGCCTGCCGAATTCTTTCTTTCTCCGACAGGTTGTTCTCATTTGGTATTTCCGGAGGGGGAATATATGAGGGGGCTGGAGGAGAGGAACCAAAACCGTTGGTGCTTGGCCCGGCGAATTCGCGTGAATGCGATGGACCTTGTAAGGGAGGAACTTGTGAATATGGCTGGGGCGGATGCGAAGGAATCGGATGGCGTCGGTTCCCGTTGGGATTTGAAGAGAAGTAACCACCGGGGGAAAGCGGCCCGTTGCTTGGGTAATGTTCAAGAGGAGCGCCATCGCCATAGTTTGGCTCTTGTCCTATCACATCCTCCTCGTCGCTTTCAAGAATCTGTACGCTCCGTGATGTCGGCGAGGCCCTAGATTTCTTCTTACCCCGTGACGAGTCCGAGGTCCCTACGACAGTCTCCATCGATACTGCGATAACCCCTTTCTCATGACGCATCTGTGAAGTGTCTGCGATATTCGCGCCTCTCCTTGGCCCGTACATGTTGTTATCTCCGCTTGCATGGCCATAGGCCCCGAATCTAGAGGGACCCGTTTGCATTTGATTCGACAGCCTCCCACCAAGGTCAACAACCACCTCAACCAAGTACTTAAAGCTGATCATTTCTCCAGGAACACCCTTGATTGTCGGAAAGGAATCGTCCGGAAGCTTGACAGTAACAGTAACTGAGGTTTGCATGGTGTTGGGATCAATGATCAGTGGTGCGATATTCTGATCAAGATCCTTACGGAATATACTTGTCGAACTCGATGAGGTCAACGAAAGGCCACCAAGACCTGTCCGTGATCGGGGGAACACTTCTTCTTTATCGATGTGAGCAATACCGTCCCGGCTCATGGATTCGTCGAAGAGGCCATTCGGAGGATTGCTGTCGATCTTGCCTTGTCTGAGCAATGTCACGATTACTCCTGTCATGCTCTTGACTCTCTTGGTATGCTGAACCGTGACCCGCACAGAGACGGCATCCCCAGGTAAACAACCGCCCTTCAGTAGCTCTACCGTCGCCGTGATGGTCTTTTTATCAACAGCTTGTTGCTTGGCTGACGTGAGTGTCCCTACTTGAGATAGTGGAGCTTCCAGCCTACTTAAGCTCGTGCTATTGCTAACACCGCTATCTCCACTGACTTCGCTTCGCAAATCACTCTGAATTGGACTCCTGGGATCTGCAGTGTGTTCACGGTAGTCTTCTGTCGGTGTCTCTGTCAACTCATGCCCTGCGTTGAGTTCGTTAACCTCAGATTGGGCAGTTGAAGACTTGTCTAGTGCCATAGACTTTCTCCTTCGGTTTCGTTTCGAGATCGGTTCTAAGAAAATAGTACGCGGCCGGGGAGCATGCAGTAATCCGACATCCACGTTTTCCACCAGCATTACTTTTCTTTCGCATGATGACGTCGGGGCAATCGAGGTTGGCCGCGTTAGCGTCGCTGTAACCATGTATGAAACCGTTCCTCGCTCGAACTGCAGGTTGCATTAGTAATTATACAGAACCCAGTAGTTATGCGATCAGCCTACATCAATACTGCTTGGCAGTCCTTTATCGGGAAATAAGAGATCGAACCCAAATTCGTATCTGCCTGGCTCCAGCCGTCCCTCGCCACTTAATACCTGCTCGTCTTGAAAGAGACTTGCAAGACCATTGCCGTGATATCGTGGTCGCGCCGCGTCACCATTTTGCGGTAATACAATAGTCCCTTGCGCCTTGGCGACCGAAGTTGGATCTTTGAGGACGCGCACATACCCATGCAGCGATACAGTTAGATGAGTAATTCGAATCGGTTTTACGATGACAATGACGACAGCCCCACGAACATTGTCGCCAGCGCTATATCGACGATGGGGTTCTTCGGCACGGATGTGAAAGTCGGTGACGTTGCGATTTCGATTGCGCAAAGGTAGAGAGAGGGGAAGGCTGAAGCGCGAAAGGAACCCCGGGCGCGTAGAGGAGGTGGCAGATGCCGTCGGTGACGTTGCCCTCGGGGTGCGGGCTGTAGAGGAAGCAGCGGAGTTGACCGGTGACGATGTCGCGACGTTATTGGGGGTATTGGGAGCCGTCGAGTTCGCAGGACCAGGAGCTTCTGTAGCGTTAGAGAGCGTCGGAGAAGATCTCGAACGGCGACCCATTCCCAGACGTGTTGCCAAAGGCATCAGGACCAGGATCCAAGGTCGATAGCGACGCCGAGCTTATAAAACCGACGTCGCGGGCCTTGGAACGAGAGCTCACAGCCTCGTGGCTCTGATAGCTAATCGTGCCGGAAGGCCGTTGAATTGTATGCATGCGGGTGCGGGAAGGTTAAGTTTGTGGTGGAAGGAAGAGACGTTAAATCCGGCGCGTCGGAGGTCGGGTCGGGCTGGGGCTGTGATTGGGATTGGGGCTGCGTGTTCTAAGCCTGCAGGAGGGGTACGAGTGAGAGAGAGATCGACATCCAAGAAACGTAGCAAGGATTGCAATGAAATGAAGGATCGCAAGAAATAAGAATAATGATTTAATGCGCTACTGTCTGGGCAAGATGAGGTGAAAAAGTTGGATTGGGCGATCAAGCGAGTGACGAATGTTGGGTTGCGGAGGCGGAGGTAGCAGTAGCAAGCAGGAGCGATGGGACGGACGATACCTAGATTAACTAGCACTAGCAACTGTATGTAAGCCACGATTGAAGGTTTACCATCGCGGGACGGACGGGAGGGGGGGAAGGAGCCAACCAATTGGATCAGTACCTTCCTAGCGCCTGCAGAGTAGACATCACCCCCATAGCGCCTTCCATCGAACGGCCTCGCAACGATTGCTCGAAGTAATTGGAGGGGAAATACGTCAGGAAATAGGCAAGAGTCATTGAGATGCATTATTTCTCCACTTGCATCCTACCTAAATCAGACATTCTCTCAAACTTTGATTCCTGATACAATTGAATTTATCCCAAAACCTAGACTATTTCTCCCATCAGGGAGGGCTCCAATCTCGAATCTACCCTACCTGTAAAGTCAGCGTGCAGATGCCAAGCAATTGCAGGCCATCGCTCCGCCAAGAAAAGCTTGGTCAAGGCCTCGACGAGCTTGGCTCGCATGTCCAGCCGAAGACCTGGGTCCATGGGTTTAACTTAGAAAGACAAACAACCCTAATAAGAGGCTAGCGGAAACGGCCAGCTGAGTACTTTTCCCGTACCTTGAGGCTTTATTTTGTGTCACAGCTGGAATCTACTGCGCCGTACCTATTACCAGCTGAAGGAGCACTTTTGCAAAGTCGCGTCTCCACAGCCTCTACTGTAGAGTGAATGCAAAGGACAACAGTTGCATCAAAATCTTCCCCGTCATCCTACAGATTTGGTGTGCGGTGTGGTTGGGTCCGGAAAAAGCCGCCAGCGCTGGCCATGACGCGACCTAGAGGTACCAACACGTCCCTCTCTCGGTGCAACTTTACCGTGGGCCGTGGGCCGGGGCGAAGAATCCTGTGTAGTACAAACTATGGGGAGAATGATGCTTGCAAAACCTTCAGACCCCTATGCCAGTACTACATGTAGTAGACAAGGATGTTATCATCATCTCCATAATCTCTAGATAACAACATGGCATCCTTAAATTAGGTAACATGAAACTAGAAATGTGTCTTGCGAATCTTCACATAGAAGGCAGTGCGATCGATTGTATTTATGTTCTTCTATTCTATTAACGACACCATAATGGTCATGTCTAATACCCGTACTCGCATTATCTATCCTTAAGGCGCATGCTACGCTGCCTTTCGATCAACCCTGAACACAATTACATACATGGTATCGTTATCCATCCCAGTAATTCTGGATTACTACCCAGACCTTTGTGACCAACCAGCGCAATGCAATGCAAATGCGATGAGATAATGATAAACAGAGCCCAACCATGATAAAACAAACCCAAAACGCCATACAATGCTGTTACATGCTTTCCTTTGAATGCTTTTTGTGGTCTAATCCAATGCTTCTCCGCTCAGAATGCTCTTCAAAATAGCTGCGCCGATACCGTCGGCTACAGACTCCATCTCCTTCTCTGCGACACAGCTTGTGAGTCTTCGCTCATCTCCAGTCGCAGCCATAGTCTTGCGTCCCCTCTTACTGGGTGTCTGTGGTGCAGCAAAACTTCCAGTCTTTCCGTCTGATGCGGTGACCAATCCCAAAGTCTCGAGGCTGCCTGCAACCTCGCGGAATTCAGAACTTGAAAGTGGGTGCAGAACAGAATCACGTGTGCATAGCTGACAGTATGCGTCGAACAAAGTCTTGATAGTAGGTGCCAGCAGTTTCGACTTTGAGGGTGTAGCGCCGCCATTGGCCATCTTGGCTGCAGATCGGATTCGCTTCTCGTAAGCCACCAAGGCACAAAGAGCAGCTTTCTGTTGGAGGTTGAGTGCCTTGAGTCGCTGTGTAGTTCCATTGCTGAAAGCTGCTGCCGTGATCTTGTTGAGATGGCTGATTGATGCGCGGGGTGCCGTTTCTGCTGTGAGAGCCTTGAGAGAGTTGGCCATAACCTGCACCACGCTTCTTGGGCCACCTGACGCCCCGTTGATGTTCTCCCCAAGAGGTCGCTTGGAAGGTGACATTTGCAATAGTTCCTCCCTCGCCTCCTCCTCATGCTTTGATCGAGTCTCAACCTCTATCAGGTCCAGTGCGCGCCGACAGATCTCAAAGGCCTTGCGAAGATCTCCAGTCTGCTTTGAAACCTTGCGGGAGCAAAGGTCGATGGCGGCAGGGTGGATGAACGGCACCCATCCTTCCTTGCCCCCAGCAGGCATCAGTGATTGGAGCCGTGTGGTGATGATGTTCTTGACTTGAGTTGCCGTGTAAGGGAGGAATGCCATAAGGTCAGGCTTGAGGTTTTTGGCCTTCAGTCGAGGAAGGAATCGATCAGTCAGGTCCAGAGCGTTGGCGATACCGACAAGGATGAGACGGGAGTTCTTTTGTAGTGACCATTCGAACACTCGATACAAACTCTCCAAGCCCATGGTCAGGATATGGTCGATCTCGTCCAATGTAACCAGGTAAACGGTGCCTGATTTCGTCTTTGGCACAAACATTCCTTGCAGAGTGGTGATAGCATCTGCCTCAGATGCATCGAAGCCTTGACCAAGAGCGCCAAGCAGTGTAGTGTAGAGATCCTTGGAAGACTTGACGCTCATACAGTTGACATAGGCAGATTGGAGGTCCTTGTGGTTGGCATATTGTCGAGTAATCTCGGTGATCATAGCACTCTTGCCTGTGCCTGGGGGTCCGCTAACGTAAAGGCAGCCATTAGGGGTGGAAGAGGCGTATCGGTTGAGAAATTGTGTGAGTTGGTTTCGTTCCTCCTCTCGACCGACAAGTTGACCAGGCTCTGCTCCACGAGCAAACAATTGTCGTGCTTGGTGGTAGACGGTTTGGATGGTACTTGGTGAAAGTGGTGTGTGTGGTGTCAATCGTTTGAAGAGCTTGCCTGCCGACATGACAGCATGTCTAGGCGTGGTAGGAGGAACCGATAGAGCATCTCGGTGTCGTGGTGTGGAAGGTGTGACGGGGTTCTGCTTTGTAGTTGTTTGTGACGGGGACTTTCGAGTTCGAGGAGGTAGCTCGGCCAACACATCGTCTTCTTCGTCGTCGAAAGGGGAGTGTGCAGGATCTTGGTTTTCGTCGTTATAAAAGGCAGCCTTTGCAAGACGTCGACTTCGCTTAGGAGTAGTGACTGGGCAGGGGATATCTGGAAGCTTCAAGTTAGCAGCTGCGTTGGTCATGTTCCTTCCATCAAGGACTCACCAGTCTCGTCGATACCCCGGGCTCTCTTTCCTAGCGATGCTGTGCGAGCCATGGCTATAGATAGATAGTGCCTTCCGACTTTGACTTATATACAATAATGTACAGATGCAGGTCGATAACTCTTGCCAACAAAAAGTGGTATAGGGTTAGAGAAGTAAGGAAGTTGCAAAACAAATTGTTGTCGATGGCAACTGCAGGTTATGTGCTGTGGGAATTAAAGAATGGAAGAGCCCCATCGCCCTTGCCATTTCCTAGGAAATGGGCGTTTGGACGTGTTGAGGTCGCGTAGAAACGCGCCTCGCGGACCATGATCAATTAAATAGATGGTCTGTGCGCTCTAATCGCGGTTAGAGCAGCCACAGCCTAACGCGTAAATTGGACGAACCCCTGCACATCACGACTGGTCGTGGCATGGTCAATTAGCGCGATAAATGGATATTAATTTACGGTCCAAGAAACGCCTGAGACAGCGGTTGCTCAGAGACGCACCCAGAACGTTGACTCAATTGAGTAGACAGCTCGTTACCGAGAAGCATTGACATTTTTAGTTAGCTACCTAGTTTCCATTTGACAGGTATCGCTCGGTGAGATCGTGATGTCTCAATTGAATGACCGATATGTTGGCTTCCGTTTTGGAAGATATCAGCCCACTTTATCCCTTTAATGGACAGATTTGACATCCGGAGCCTCGGCCCAGTCGGGAGAGAGTTTGCGCATTATGCAAAATGTATTACGTCATTGTCTTCAATCAGTAGATATTACCACTTCATGTCCTGACTTTTCCTTTCCGTTTTGCTCTGCTACTAGTTAGACACTGATTCTGTTCCTCAAACCAAAGTGCTCACCATGACGACCTATATTCCAGCCCTCACCTTACCAGACTCGGTCTTTCTTAAGCCGGCTTTGTCGGTTTTGCTACCTATCGGCCTCGGCACAGCTGTTGGCTTCAGCGCTACTCGTGAGCTAGCATTATCGCAGAGATGTAATTAGCAGGTTCACTAATACAATTCTTTGCTATAGAAACCCAAAAGACATACCTTGCGTTGAAGAAGCCCAAGGTTCAACCTCCACCATGGTTGTTTGGACCCGTTTGGACCGTTCTTTACGGGTAAGACAACGTCTCGACATCGACGTATAAAAGGACAACACAACTAACCATAATTAGTGTCATGGGATATGCCGCCTACCGAGTTGCTAACATTGGTCTTTCTCCTTTCTCATCTCCCGAGACTATCGTCAACACCCGACAGGCAATGACTCTTTACTCTGTTCAACTTGGCCTCAACCTTATCTGGACCCCTCTCTTCTTCGGCCTCTACCGCCCCATTGAGGCTTCAGTTGACATTCTGACACTGCTCGGAGTCAACGGCTACCTCACCTACCTCTACAGCTCTATCGACCCCGTCTCTGCTTGGCTGCAGGTTCCTTACCTCGGCTGGCTCACCTTTGCTACCTACCTGTGCACTACCATTGGACACTTGAACAACTGGGACCTTGCAAGTGGTGAGGTCAACAACAAGAACAAGAAGCAGTAAAGCGAACTGGTAGGAGATTGTTGTGAAACTCAGTCTTTCATCACAATATTCAAATGCATATGCATTGAGGCGATTTGAGTCTAACGTGCTCTAATACTCTTTATACTAAAAGCTTTATGTAACTATCTATCTCTTAATCATCAAGTGAGAAATAATACCTTCAACTCATGCTCCAACCCGCCAGCCTGATATATTTTAAAAATTCAAAGATGAACGCCATATATGCTCTAGCCAGTCGTTACAATGCGTAAGAACAAAACCGCTTTTCCAAACCAATATGGAACCCCATCCGCTACAAGCAAGAAACATCCACCGAACACTCCCGTGTTATTGGAGAGGGAAGTTTCGCTTCAACCCGTCATAAATCATGAAGATGAAAGCAGAGCTCGGCGCTGATCGAAGGCATGTGACACCACAGCCACGGTACATGCCACGGATGCCATGCTGCTTCCAGAGTATAGAACCTTCTTGCCAGAATGTTCGCCGTTGGTGAAGGTCGCTGACAGCAGCCGTCTGCATTCGCGACTTAATTGTGTCGGCAGGAAAGAACAGAAAGTTGTATGACACACCCGCTGACGCACCAGCAATGGCTTGCTGCCAGAAAGGTAGCGGAGTGTCAAGAATCTTCTGCTTCTCCACCGCAGAGGTAGCCGTCTTCGTCTTGAGCTGATAGAACATGCTCGTCACCGTCTCCTTGGCACCAAACCAAGCAGAGCCACCACCAGCTTCTCGGATCAGCGTACCCAGCTGACCGTGCCAAAACCCACGAAGACCTTCATGTCGAAAGACTTGCTTGATAACAGGAATGGGACGGAGAGGAACACCAGCCGAACCGTCGGCCAACATGGGAGCTTGGATCCTACACTTGACAAGCTCGATCGGTGTAAGGACAAAGGATGTAAAAGCTCCAGAGAAGGCACCAGTCAACCAGAGGTATGGTAGTGAAAGTCCTTGTTCTCGAGAGGCCAGGTTGCTTGCGAACAGCAATTCGCGACCAAGACTCTCAAAGAGGAACAGGCTGCTTGTTTCAGCGGCAGCACCCACTAGAGGAGCAGTGATACCCCGGTAAAGTCCCAGCACTCCATCGCTCTGGATCGATTGTCGGAAGCAGTCCAAGGGACCAGCATATCGTAACGGGAGGTGATCGGGTTGGCTCTGTAGTCGGACTTTGACTGTGTCGAAAGGGTATTCGATGTATTTGCCAACGGCGCCGGCCACCTAATCCTGTCAGTATAGTTGAGACTTGTTTGTGGAACGATACATACCGATCCGCAGAGCACATCTTCAAGTGCTTCTGTTAGAGCAGTCTTGCTCTTGAGGGGAAGCTCGGGCACATGGGTGGCCTCGACAGAGATGGGACTGGGCTCCATTAAAGCGGTGTCGCAAAGAAGCTTGACAGCAATGACGTGCGCGGCAGAGGATGAGGTATTATACAACGGTTCGTTGGTGGTGGAAAATACCAAAGAATAATGTCGTAGCTGTGGTTTTCGTCGGAGGGGTAGAGTCGCCGGATGGGCCTTACAGACTACCTAGGTATCGACCGTAGCTTCAATGACGAAACAATTGGAGCTTTATAGCTCCAGAAAGAGCGCAAGACGGTTTAGAAGATCAAAAGGACAAGCAAAAGGGGAGGAAAATGATATCCAATTTGCGAGTCGCAGCGTGACTGTAAAATGCGTTCTGAGTCACTTGTTGAAGGATGAGTACAAGGAGAGGTCCCGGGAAAGGAAAAAAAAAAAAAAAAA
>NW_022158203.1:0-6500 GCF_003316985.1 Fusarium coffeatum
CTAATTCTATTATATACTTATAGTCTTAGATTATAATACTAATTATAGCTTATTTATATAGTTAACCTTTATCCTTACTTAATTTCTTAAAATAATAAACTATATATAGTAAATAGTTTAATTACCTAAGTTAATTTTCTTAAAAAACCTCTTTTTATTATTCTTAGGTTTTTTTTCTATAGCTAGCTTTTTTAATAGCTTTTTTAATATAATTAATTTAGTAATTAAAAATAAGGTATAATCTATATCTATATTTTACTAAATTAGCTAAGAAAGCTTATAAATAAAGATAGCTAAGTTAATTTTATATATAATAAGGTTAAAAAAAGAATTAAAAACTAAGTCTATAGTAACCTATAATATATATAAGGTAATTACTTTAATTTCTATAGTTCCTAGGTATATATTATTATTATAGTAATAGTTCTTTATTAAAAAAATACTATAGTACTTAGCTAGGATTTCTATAACTATAAAATAAAGTAATAATATAGATTAATAGGTAAAGGTTTAATAACTTACTATATATAAATTAAAGCTAAGGTAAAGGAAGAAAGAAGAAAGATTAGGCTACTATACCTTTTATAATAGCCTTTTATATATATTATAGCTATATTAATAATAGTTAGAGTTTAGTAGCTATTAGTAATACTAATTAAAGTAAGCCTGTAATTTAACCTACTTAAGGGGTTATCTTTAAAGCTAATAAAGCTAGATTCTTAATAAAATAAATAAATTAGCTTATTAAATAAAATATATAAAAACTAATAAATTACTTAGATAATACTAAAATACTAGTTAAAAGATACTTAAAGGTTATAGAGAAATAATATCTATTATTTATATAATATTGGTTATAAGTTTTCTATTAAGTAAGAAAGGAAATAAAATAGTTATATAATCTTAGTTAATTAACTATAGGTTAACTATTTTTAAACTTTATACTACCTTCTCTTGATTTATATAAGTAATCTTCTACTTAATTTTAATATTAAATAAAGTTCTTAGATAAAGTTTTCCCTTATACTTTAAGATATAGCTACCTATTTATTTAGGCTATATTACTAAATATCCTAGGAAATATATTATTAGTAAGTCCTGTATTTAGTAACTTTATAGATTATTACTTAGAAATATATAATCTACCCTTTATACTTATTCTTAAAGGCTCTAAAGATTTAATTTTTATATTAAAGTATAAGCTATAAGTTTAGAGTTATTTAAATATAAAGTTAAATAAAAGGGAGTAGTTAAAGGTAAGATTATACCTATGCTTTAAGTTAGCTTAGGATATTAGATATTAAGGGTAAAATATACTTACTTATACATTATTTACTATTATTATTATAATAGTTTTTATATTACTATAATAGTTTTTTTTTTATATTAAAGGAAGATTATAGAAATTATATAACCTTTAGTTATAGATCTCTTATTTTAATATAAGGCTTTTAGTTTTATTAATAGGCTAGTCTTATAGCCTAACTAAAGCTTAAATACTATTTATCTTACTATTCTTTTACTTGTTCTTTTACTTATAATTACCTTTTACCTTTGTAATAATATAATTAGTAATATATAAAGAAATAATATTCTAAGTAAAATAATTAAAATTTAAGAACTAATTAATTAATAATTCTATAGGTATATTTTATATAGAAAAGAAAGAAAGTAATATACTACTAACCTAATAGGTATATTCTATATAGGGAAGTACTAACTAGAAACTATAGCTATAAATAACTATTATTATAATTAAAAGATAATATTTACTAAAGTATTAAAAAAAAGATATATTAGTTTATATTACTCTTTTTATAAAAACCTTTAAGATAATTATACTTATACTTAATAAGTAAACAATTACTAGTAACTAAAGAAAAACTATTAATAAAAGTACTTAAAGCTATAAAAACCTTTTTATAAAAAAAGGTATAAAAGTTAAATAAAGTTAAAAAATAATAAGTAATTAGTAAAAAAGTTTTATAAAACTTAGGCTTAGTTAAGAAAAGTATAAAGAAAAGTATAAAAGTAGTAATATTAAATAAACTAAGGCTTAGTATAAAAAATCAAACTAAAAGATCTACTAGTAAGTTATTTAATAGTAAAAGTAGTAATAATATTCTTAGATTAGCTATTAAATAATAAATAACTAATATAATATTAAGAATATATAGTAAAAATATGTTTATTAAAACTATTAAACTTAGATTTTAAAGATATATTTAAATAAGTTACTTAAGCTAAGCTAAAGGTTATAGTAAAAGCTTAAGTAAATATAATAGGTAAAAGTATAGCTATTAAAGTATAAAAGGTAAAGTTAAGAAATTACTAAACTATTAAAAAGATTAAAAGTAATAAAACTTATTATTAGTAAGAAAATAAAAAGTAGCTAAAAGTAATAATAATAAACTTATTAATATTATTATTACTAAAAATAAAAGGAAATGTATTTTTATTACTTTTAATAATATTAAATTATTTAAGTATAGCTTAAGTAATACTTTAGTAAAGTAAGTTTTTACTAATAAACTAAGTAATATTAATAAAAGTAAAATTCTTAGTCTTAATATAATATTATATTAAGAAATAAAATACTAACTTTAGCTTAATATAAAAGTTTTTATATTTAGTTTTACTTTTTACCTTCCTATTATAAGTAGTAAAAAAATAAAAAAGCTATATAATAAAGATATTAGCTTTAAGGTATTAATAAAAGTATAACAGCTTAATATAGTAAGTAAGAAACTTTACTTATTTAATAGTAAACTTAACTTTAACTTTAACTATATTAGTTTAAAGAAAAAATAGTAAAGTACTAAGAAGACTTATATTTTAAAGAATTTTAAATAACTTTATTTTATATAAAGTAGTAAGCATCTAAGCTATTATTACTAATAAAGTATTAAAACAATTAGCTTAAGTAGTAATAATTAGTTAAAATCTTATATAGTAACTTAAATATAAAAGTAATTTTATTTATATATTTAATAATATATTTATACTTTAATAGTATTATTATATAAGAAATAGTAATCTTATAATATATCTTATTTTAGTATTAAGAATCTAGCTTTATTAACATAAAAGATAACCCCTTAGGTAGGTTAAATTGCAGGCTTAATCTAATTAGTATTATTAACAGCTACTAAACTCTAACTATTGCTAACACAGCTATTATATACACAAAAGGCTACTATATAAGGCATAGTAGCCTAGCCCCCCTTCCTTCCTCCTTTATCCTAGTTTTAACCTATATATAGTAAGTTATTAAACCCCTACCTATTAATCTATATTACTAACCTATTTTATAGTTATAGAAATCCTAGCTAAGTACTATAGTATTCTTTTAATAAAGGACTACTACTGTAATAATAATATATACCTAGGGATTATAGAAATTAAAGTAGCTACCTTATATATATTATAGGCTACTATAGACTTAGTTCTTAATCCCTTTCCTAACCTTATTATATATAGGGTTAACCTAGCTACCTTTAGTTATAAGCTTCTTTAGTTAATTTAGTAAGATGTAGATATAGACTATACCTTATTTCTAATTACTAAATTAATTATATTAAAAGAGCTAGTAAGGAAGCTAGCTATAGAGGAGGAACCTAATAATAATAAGAAGAAATTCCTTATAAAGATTAACCCTTATAGCTAAACTATTTACTATATATAGTTTATTATTCTAGAAGATTAAGTAAAGATAATAGTTAACTATATAAATAGGCTATAATAGAATTAGTATATAGTGTTCTAGGGGGGACTAAAAATTTAAATAGTTAAGGTTTCTAGAAGAGAGATGTATTTGCGTTCTGTATATTAATAAAAAGTTAAAGTCTAGCTTACCTTAGCTATAGTCTTAATTAATCTAGTTATATAATTAAAATTACGTAATTATCTTAGCCTTAACTATAGCTACAGCTTGCGTTAAGTAATACAGTATTTTAATAGTGCTTATTTTAGTATACTTAAGTAATAATAATAAGTTTATTAGAAATCTATAAATAATTAATAAATAATTAATAAAGTATTAAAAGTAAAATAAATAGTTATAGTATAGTACTTTTAGTATAAGTTTCTATAGTTAATATAGTAGGTATTAAAGCTATTAATAATATAGAAAATATAAGAGTTATAATAATTTATTTTAATATCTAAAATATATAATATATTACTAGAACTTTAATAATTAAAGCCTATATATTTATTATAAATAAAAGTATATAATACCTAGGAAATAGGTTTTAATACTAATATAATAATAAATACTTAATATAAGGTTATTATAATAAAAAAAGAATAAAAAAAAAGGTAAAATAAAATATAAAAAGGAATTTCTATTAACATTAAAATTACAAATTAAAATAGAAGCTTTTAAAATAATAGTTACTAAGTAATTAATATAAGTATATTTTATATTAAATCTTAGATTATAAATAGTTATTAGTACTATAAATAGCTACTAATAATAAACTATAATTATTATAACTATAAGTTATTAAAATAAAAAGTAATAATAAAATAAATTAACTTTTTTTAAAAAGACTATAAGTTAAATTATATTTATAGTAAAAGCTAGCTAAATAGTAAAAAGTATATTAATTAGTAATACTACTATAAGTTAGTTTCATAAATTAAGATTATAAAAAGTAAAGAAATTATAAGGATATTAGGAATATACTAAGGATAAGTTAATAGCCTACTAAAGGAATATTTACTTAAATTAAACCCCTAGATTGAAAACTATAGTTAAATCTTTTAGAAAACTTAATAAGTTAAAGTAACTATATAAAATAAAGTTACCTTCTATCTTAAAATACCTTAACTATACTTAAGACCTTATGCATTCTTAGTTATTAACTTAAATATAATTAATTAGGTTATATAACTAAATCCCTTTACTTAAAATTATACTTATAAGTAATTAATAATATAATTAATAATCTTTTAATTAGGGAACTATAGATTAATAACTAATAATAAAACCTATATAATTATACTTATAATTGCCTTTTATTATATTATAAAGTTTTTTATTTGTCTTAATACTATAGCTAGATTTATTTAAGCTATTATAGCTAGATAGTTTAAGATTTTGATTTATTTAAAATACTATATACTATATATAGTAAAACTTAATTATCTTATAAATTAATTTAAGTTTTTATATTATACTTTATACTTATTACTTATTAGAATAGTATTAAAAAAGTTAGTATTTTTATTAAAAAAGCTAAGAAGTTTACTTTTAGTTTTAATAATAGGGTATTAAGTAATTACTATTGAATTTAAATATTATAAATAACTTTAAAGATTCTCTCTTTTTAAATTATATTAAGGATATATAAGACTTAGTAGCTAACTATAGTTAATTTAACTTAAACTTTACCTTTTTAAAGTGTATTATTACTATAGATTTTATATAAATTCTTAGCTTACTTTTTATATTAAATTAGATCTTTAATAGCCTTAACTTTAACTAAGTTATTAGCTGGTATATTTAAATCTAGCTTAAAAATATTAAGATATTTCTTATATACTTAGATTATAAGGCTAGCTTATTATAAGCTATATTAAAAGGTTAGTATTTTATTTATAATATAAGTTAGCTTAGTATATTATATATTAAGTATAAAATATATATATTTATATATTATTTACTATTTACCTAGGTTATCTTTTTTATTATATAAAGAGTAGTAAAAGTAAATACTCAATCTAGTTACCTTATAATATGAAAATTTATTATTAACAATAAAAGTTTATAATAAGATTATATAAGGTAAATAAAACCTTAATTAATAAAAATAAAAGGCTAAAAGTAACTAATACTATAAACCTTTTATTTTTTATTTAACTAAAAAGAGATATTAGTAATTATCTATTAAAATACATTTATACGTAAGTATATTTTATACTTAATATTAGATATATAAGGCTAATTTAATTATAAATAATATATTAATAACTAACTAACTTAGACTATTAGCTATATATATAACTAGGCCTTTATAAGGTTTTCCTTTAAGCTTTATTAAGCTACTAGCTTTTATATAACTTTCTTGTTTACTTTTTATATATAATATACTATTCTTTACTACTAATTAAGAAAAGCTTATAGTTAAAGGCTATTAACTTAATTAAACTAAGGTTATTTTTTATAATAAGATAAGGTTACTATAATAGCTTCTTAGAATTCTAATTTAAAAAGATCTTCAGATTATTAGCTTTTCCCTATAGTTACTTAAGCTTATTAATATTATTATAATTCTAAAGAGTTAGTTTAATCTTATTATATAAAAGATTAATATTAAGTTTAATATAAAAAAAGGTATTTAAGAATCTAGCTTTATTAGCTTTAAAAATAACCCCTTAGGTAGATTAAATTATAAGCTTACTCTAATTAGTATTACTAATAGCTACTAAACTTTAACTATTATTAATATAGTAATATATATAAAAGGCTACTATATAAAGTATAGTAGCCTAGC
>NW_022158204.1:0-1252 GCF_003316985.1 Fusarium coffeatum
AGGTCTTCCCGAGCGCAGTGTCACCCTCTACGATGCAACCATCCAGAAGGGTATCTATTTCAGCTGCCATAACACCGACTGCGTCTGAGAACATGTTCAGGAGGTCGTCACGTTCGTCAGTGCCTTCTGCAAGGTCAGCGTTCTCTACCCATTGTAGAGTTCTTGTGGCAACACTGATGCTGAGCTTGGTAAGGTTTCCCATACTAGAAAAAGCCCGACTCACGTTCTGGATGGCTTCTAAGAAGCTCTCGGGGTCCTCGCCTCGCCGGTATCGAAGGTTAATCTTGTTGTTCAAGACCAACCACTCTAGATTCTCCAGGCCTACGACGTTGAGCCTTGGGGGCCTGTTACCTTGCGGCAGGAACATCCGGTAGTCAAAGATCGGGTCTTCCAGTGTCAATGCCAACCTTCGTAAATCCGGGCACGTTTCGACCAGTAAACTAATATCACGGTCGCGGGCAATCTGGGTGATTTTGACCGAAGTCAAGTTGTCGGTTAGCTTCCGTGAAACCCGATCATAGGGTGATCGTATCCGTCCAGAAACCAGGTGTCGATAAAGCGGAAGTCCGACAGCGCGTCGGACTTGGATGCCGAAGGCGCATTGTTCACTAAACGTAAGTCCACCAATGTCTATGATCAGACACCGAGCTCTGGTGAGCTTTTGAAGTACCGAGACCATGAGTGCGGGAAGGAAAACGGCTTCCTCACGATAGCCAGTCAGCAAACCGTTTTCGACTACTCGGATCGAGACAGTTCGCGCTGCTCTGGAAATTATGTCTGCTCTTCCCGAGGCATCGACTTGGAGAAACTCCAAGAGTTTTAACTTCAGCGTTTGTCTGTCGCCACTGAACCCAACCGAGTGGAAAAGCACAGCAGAGACGCCATCATTGATTCTTCGCGATGTAGTCGCGGCTGAGCGAAGGTCGACGACCTGTAGGTGAGAAGCCACGTTCCCGATGACCTCCATCGGGAGAGCTTGGAGACTGGGTGCCATGGTGACTAGAAATGTGTGTTGCTAGAACCGGTCGAGAGAGAGACGCAGACGCTTTCGGGTTGATTGTTGATGCTAGGATCGGTAACTGCTGGTGTAGGTTGAGTGTCCGCGTTGAGGTTTGTTGGCTGATACGATAAGAGTCGAGATAGAAAGTCTTTGTTGGAGTAGGAAGTGGTCTGTCGGTTTCTACCAATATGTCTGTAAGAAGAGATGAATTAGAGCGAAAACGCGGACAGGTATGGGAATTGATAGACTACT
>NW_022158205.1:0-1014 GCF_003316985.1 Fusarium coffeatum
CACCACCTGGCTGTTGACCTCCGCCAGGCTGCTGGCCACCTCCAGGCTGCTGGCCACCTTGACCGCCACCTGGCCTGCCACCTCCGGGCTGTTGACCGCCGCCGGGTTGCTGACCACCTCCGGGTTGCTGACCACTGCCTGGCCTGCCACCTCCGGGTTGCTGACCACTGCCTGGCCTGCCACCTCCGGGCTGTTGACCGCCGCCGGGTTGCTGACCACCACCAGGTTGCTGGCCTCCGCCAGGTCTCCCGCCTCCTGGTTGACCATTCGGACTTCCTGGTCTACCTCCACCAGGCTGACCTCCAGGACTACTAGGTCTACCGCGTGATGGCTGTCTTCCGGGACCTCCTTGACCGGGACGACCACCTGGTTGACCACCGGGACGACCACCGGGACTGCTAGGTCTACCTCGTGACGGCTGTCGTCCTGGGTTTCCTTGTCCAGGCTGCCCAGGGCCTCTGCCATCTGGAGTACCAGGCCTGCCTCCAGGTCGACCTCCAGGGCTGTTGGGCCTACCTCCAGGCTGACCACCCGGCTTACCTCCTACAGGACTGCTGGGTCTGCCTCGTGAAGGTTGTCTTCCTGGACCTCCTTGACCAGGTCGACTGCCTGGTTGACCACCAGGACTGCTGGGTCTGCCTCTTGAGGGTTGTCTTCCAGGAGTTCCTTGGCCAGGTCGACTGGGACTACCTGGCTTACCTCCTCCAGGACGACCACCAGGACCTCTTCCGTCTGGATTGCCTGGTTGGTTTCCTCCAGGTCGACCTCCAGGGCTGTTAGGTCTACCTCCAGGTTGACCTCCTGGACGACCGATGGGACTGCTAGGTCTACCTCGTGATGGCTGTCTTCCTGGGCCTCCTTGACCAGGACCTCCTTGCCCAGGTCGACCACCAGAATGACCGCCGGGGCTGCTGGGTCGACCTCGGGAAGGTTGCCGTCCAGGACCTCCCTGACCGGGACGACCACCAGGACTGTTGGGTCTGCCTCGAGAAGGTTGTCTTCCAGGACCTCCTT
>NW_022158206.1:0-14404 GCF_003316985.1 Fusarium coffeatum
TTATTATTATTATTATTATTTTCTTTTGTTCTTTTCCCTTTTTAGAGCATGGTAGCGACTCTTTTAGATTCGTGCGTCCAATGTTCTCATCAGACTTCAATTCCACAGTCGTAGTATCCTCCAGTCGGGGCACCTTTACGGTGAAGCGTCATTTCACGTCCAAATTGTTACCAGGTTAGAACATCAGAACCTTAGTCACTTACATTAAACACCCGAGTCATGCAAGGCTGACAGAATCTCGATCGACTCATTAAAGAATCATCAACGAAAAAAGTATAAATCGACAGAGAGAACAAATCAAGGGTCGCGGTAAACTACGTCGTGCTCAAAAAGTCATAGGCGTCATTAAACCTCCTAACGTCCATGACCTCACCAAAAACTCCACCACGACTCCATTGTAAAAAGACCCTACCAAACCAAGTTAGGTACACCATTGGTTAGACTCTGCAGCACGGCTCGACCCGATCAAGATCTACCGACGATGATCGATCCCCGTTGCCTCCTGCACTTCCGAATCTCTCACTAACAGAGAAAAGAAGACAAAGCTCTGTGCGTAGCTCTGTGCGTAGATCCAATTTAGTGATCCACGAGGTAGACTACCGTGCCTTTCTATGACACGATGATCATGACGACATATACGGTATCATTTCTCTATAGAATGGACGCCTCAAATCCCAATTTGGGTTTCTTGGCCTCTTGTTCAGGTTAATCCATCTTGGCGTTCAACATGAAGGAGTTACTTCGCGATACTATTTTCAGCCATATCCTACGTCTGCTGACGGGTGGGAGAGTGTTCAAGTATCCCGAGGAAGAAGATCCATCGCTATGGAAGAAATACGTACACGTTGAGAAGTCGGGTAATATGGCCAGGCATGGTCAGCCGCAGGCTCCTGAGGGTGAGAGGAGAGAGCAGACGAGGTCTGATTCTTCGGATACAGCTGTCTCTGAGGGAGAGGGAAGGACCGTGAATGAAGTCAGTGGGCGTGTTGTTGACAAGGAGAAGGGAAAGGATGTTCATGTCGTGGACTGGTATGGCCCTGATGATTCTGAAGTAAGTCCTCTATCTCCATGGCGCTACTATATACTGACAGATATAGAACCCCAGGAACTGGTCGCGAATCAAGAGATTCTTCATCACGTTCGAGATCTGCCTCCTCACATTCTCCGTCTACATCGGTTCAGCCATCTACACGGCCGGTTTAAAAGATGTCATGCAAGAGTTTGGCGTCTCTCAAGTCGCTGCCACTCTCGGTCTCACTCTCTTCGTCGCAGGCTACGGTCTCGGTCCCATGATCTGGTCTCCGCTGTCCGAGATCCCACAGATCGGTCGAAACCCTGTATACATTATCACATTGGCGTTGTTTGTCGTTCTTCAAGTGCCTACCGCCCTTGCTACGAACTTCGGTATGCTACTCGCGTTCCGATTCATCACCGGCTTCATCGGGTCTCCGTCACTTGCAACGGGTGGAGCGTCGATTGGCGATATGTACAAGCCAGCTAAGCGAACCTATGGCCTTGCTGTCTGGGGTGTCGGAGCCATCTGTGGTCCTACCCTTGGTCCTCTTGTCGGAGGCTTTGCTGCTGAAGCAAGAGGTTGGAGATGGACTATTTGGGAACTCATGTGGTTGTCAGGTGCCTCACTCGTGCTCTTCTTCTTTTTCCTCCCCGAGACATCACCCGCGAATATTCTTTACCGCCGAAGTCGTCGCCTGCGAAAGCTCACTGGCAACGACAAGCTCGTGTGTGAGGCTGAGCTCGCCACGCATGACATGTCCATGAAGGACATCGCGTTGATGACCCTGGTGCGACCCTTCCAGTTGAGTCTGGGCGAGCCTATCGTGTTCGCTCTCAACCTTTACATCGCTCTCATCTACGGTCTGCTATACATCTGGTTCGAGTCTTTCCCTATTGTCTTCGGTGAGATCTATGGCTTCTCTCTGGGCATCCAAGGTCTTGCCTATCTCGGCATCCTGGTTGCTGTTTTTGTTGTTCTGCCCCCGTTTGTGTGGTATCAGCACAAGTACATCGAACCCAAGTTCAATGATGATGGAGAACTCAAGCCCGAGTGGAGATTACCTCCCTCATTCGTCGGTGCCTTTGCGATTCCTATCTGCCTTTTCTGGTTCGGCTGGTCGTCGCGTGCTAGTATTCACTGGATCGTCCCCATCATCGGCACCGGATGGTTCTCTATCGGAGCGTTCCTACTGTTCAATTCCGTACTGAACTACCTGAGCGACGCGTATCCTGAGTATGCAGCTTCAGTTCTCGCTGGCAATGATTTCTTCCGAAGTTCATTCGGTGCTGGTTTCGTAAGTTCATTCCACAACTATAGGGTATACGGATGACCTGCTAACAACTTGTAGCCTCTATTCGCATCGGCTATGTACAAGAACCTCGGGGTCGGTTGGGCTAGTTCAACCTTGGCATTCATCTCCATCGCCTTCATCCCCATCCCGTTCGTCCTATTCAAGTACGGAGAAAAGATTAGGCATAAGAGTAAGCATGCTCGTCACGACCTGTAAACTTGAAGGAGTATGAACATTGGGGGTTGTATTGGGGGCGGGATACACGGGAAGTGGATATTAAAGAAAAATAGAATGTGATTAGAAGGGTCCCATAATCTTAATAGCGTAACTTGGAAGTTAGTTTATAGGTGGATTAAATACAGTTGCGGATGTTATCGAATTAACTTCGATGTCCTCGTATGCGCGTATCGCTTGCAGTTACGCGACCAAAGAACAGCAGAGAAACGAAAGGGATACCCAATTAAGCTTAACGCGCAGATAAACACCATAAGATCGTCTACTATGGCAGTAGATCTGGTCCCAACTTCAGATGAATATCTGCCGTAGGGTAGCATACTGCAACACACTGTCCAGCCAAGCCGCAGTACGCTTAAAACGGCTTCTGCAAAAGCGGAAGACATGGTCTTTTCAGGCAAAAGAGCATCTCTGCATGACTGTTGGTCACGATCGCAATTCAACGGTCGCCAATGCAGGGGTGATATCCACTTCATGCAGATCCCGGGGTCCCCTGCCGAGTCTGAAACGATCCGCTTGGTGGAAAGCCTTTCTTCCTTTAGGGTCTGTTCCCCGGCGATGCTACCTAAGACGGTAATTGTGAGCTATAAAAAGTGGCAAAGGAGAGAAAGAAATTTGATATCCGTTGGATACTTGCGTTATTGCCTGCCTGTCAGATGTCACGGATGAACCATCGTCCTAATCTAAAATGAACAAACATGGATGTAGTGGATCGTGCTCACGCCATGTCAACTCAATCGAAATGAATAAATACTTTAAAATGCCCACTGGATGTCATTGGAGATTTTAGACTATCGATCTCGAGTCGACAACTTCTTCACTCTCGTTCCTTGTCTCTTCTCGCCATGAAGTTCCAGTCTCTCTGCCTCGCCCTGGCTTCGGCCAATGTCGCCCTCGGCAACAACCTGTTGGCCAACCTGGCTGACTCTTGGATTCGCAACAACCATGAGACCCAGCGTGCCTACTGGTATGGTCGTGCCGTCGTCTTCGAGGGTTACGAGGCCGCCATCGAGCTGACCAAGAACCAGACCCTGGTTGACTGGTACCGCGACCAGATGGACTTGGTCGTCGCCGACAACGGAACCATCATCAAGTACGACATGACCAAGTACTCGCTTGATAACTACCGTATCGGCATGAACTTGCTGTGGTGGTACAAGCGCACTGGCGAGGAGAAGTACAAGAAGGCTGCCGACTTCATCCGTGACAGAATCAACCAGCACCCCAGAACTCCCACTGGCGGTTTCTGGCACCGTGAGCCTACATACCCTGACCAGATGTGGCTCGACGGTATCTTCATGGCCGACTCTTTCTACGCCGCCTGGACCAAGGAGTTCGATGCTAAGAACACCACCGCCTGGGACGACATTGTCCTCCAGTGGGACAAGATCCAGGAGGTCACCATTGACAAGGAGACCGGCCTTCCCGTCCACGGTTTCGACGAGAGCAAAACCGCCGTCTGGGCCAACCCCAAGAACGGTGCTTCTCCTCTCGTCTGGTCCCGCGCTGTCGGTTGGTACTTCTGGTCCCTGATCGAGGTCCTCGACGTCTTCCCCAAGTCTCACCCCGGTTACAAGCGTCTCCGCACCTACTACAAGGATCTCGCCTCCGCTCTTCTCCGCGCCCAGGGCCACGAGAGCCACCTCTGGGAGATTGTCATGAACAAGGAGTACGAGGGTGCTGAGGGCAACTACATCGAGTCTTCCGCTTCTGCTATGTTCACCTACGGCTGGTTAGCTGGTCTCCGCCGCGGTTTCCTCGAGGAGGAGATCTACACCAAGCCTGCTAAGCAAGCCTACAAGCGCCTCTACCGTGACTTTGTCACCAAGCACAAGAACGGCACTCTGACCTGGGAGGGCACCGTCGAGGTTGGATCTCTTAACAGCGATGCTTCTTTCGAGGTAAGTCACATTTTACAATGCCATGATATGATCTTTACTAACTGTTTGCAGTACTACACTGAGGTTGAGGTTGTTCCCAACGATACCCGAGGCCACGGACCTTACATGATGGCTGTTTACGAGTGGGAGGTTCGCAACAAATAAGCGAAACGCGTATATATGTATGAGTGAATGATATGAGTGTATAGCGATCATCATTAGACCATATAGATTTTTGACTGGGGAGTTGAGCTATGTCTGAGCCGACTTAACCTTGGTATTATCTAATTCTACGTGCTGCCCTGTGCGGTACATTTGTCGCAATTGCGGCGCTTCCAACAACGTTCTTTCCCTCAATTGTTATGTGAGACGGTACCCAATGTTTTCGCGGTCCTTCTTTGAGGTCATGGGAATTAATTGGTGTTGAGGTTGGTTTGACGAACGCGACGCGACGTGAATTGCAGGTCTGACGTCAGAGTGTCCAGCTGATAGCGTTAGCTAGCATTAGTCCAGGAACCGCAGCCAAAAGACCCAACACAGAACAGCGACAAGCCTTCGGTAAAGAATATCCAATTTGCTTGAATCCCGACGCAGTATTTAGCTCAGGCTTGTTGAGAATAAACTCAATCAATTGTCATTTCAGTCGCTTTGCATTCCAACGCGAGTCGAGTTACGTCATGGAGGCCCGCTTCCGGACTTACGTCATGTCTCAGCTGTCACTGTTACTGTCAGCTCCAATCCTCAACTTCACCCTTGGACCTTCTTATATCCGACCGGACTGTTGAACAACAAACAAACAACAAATCTATCGTCCACTCCCAGACTAAACAAACGCACAACACACAATGGCAGAAGTCGCAGCAGGTGTGATCGCAGCAGAGCAGGTCGTCTCGACAGGCCTCGAAGTCGGCGCAGCAGCTACGGTCGCGAAACCTACACAACCTCTCACAGCTGTCCTAAGCCAGATTGCTTCAACTCCAGAGAAGGACAACTCGTAAGACGACCTGGACTGTGACAAGATTTTATGCTGATGCTGACTTAGACACAGGCTCTCCCTCGCACGCTCCCACCACACAGTCACCGTGATCGACGGTAAGGCCTACATCTTTGGCGGCAAGAAGGACGACGGCAAGCTCTGCAACAATGACGTCCATGGAATCGCTATTCTGGGCGAACAAAGAGTCGAGGGCGATAGCGAGTACGCGTGCTACCCAGCCGTTGGCGACGAGGGACACATCCCACCTCCACGAGTCAACCATGCCGCATGTGCTCGTCGCAACACTATGATTGTCTTTGGTGGACAGAATGCAGAGGGTCATGCAGCTGACGATGAGTTTACACTCTGGGAATGGGAGCCCACGGCTGCTCGATGGGCGGCGATAGATGCAGCTGGAAAGGCACCTCAGTCTCGACACAGCCACCAGATCTTCTACGATGCGAAGAAGGATAATCTGATTTTGCACGGTGGCTACGAGAACGATCAGCCATCCACAGGTACCTGGCTGTTTGACTTCACAACACGTTTGTGGCATGTCCTACCAGATGCCCCAGCTGCACCTCTGGCCTCGCAATTTGTCGAAGGAACTCTGTACTCCATCAGCGCCGAGTCCGATATCCATGGCTCAGTCCACTACATCAAGCCCGGTTCTATCCAAGACGAATCTGTCGACAAACTTCCCGAATGGACAACCGTCGACTTCCCCTCCAATCCTATCGTTCCTGGCCCTAGACCCCGCGTAGGCAGCGCCTTGGTCCCCGTCACAACCGGCCTCGGACGTCGCTACCTTCTGTACCTCCTCGGCAGCCGCCAAGACGCCGAGATCGCATCCACAGACAAGACATACACTGAAGACCACCCCTTCTACTCCGACATGTGGACTCTGCAGCTACCCTCCGACGAATACAGCGCTACGCGCGTGAAGGACGCCATCCGTGGTGCTATTCCTGGTGTCGAGTCTGGTGCGTTTAGCTGGCATGAACTTGAGATTGCTCCAGCGGAGATGACGCAGGAGGCCGGAAAGGTTCATCCTGGTCCGAGAGGGTACTTTGGCGCAGACACATGCTTGAATGGCAAGGGAATTCTGATGTGGGGTGGTGTCAATGCGAAGGGTGAGACTGAGGCTGATGGCTGGTTGTTGAAGGTTTCTTAGAAGTTAAATCGTCTATGCTGGCGCAGAATAGTGTATTATGAGCGGTGCGCAAATGGTAAGGGAAAATGCTAATTGTTAAGAATAAACGAAAACAGTCAAGTTGTATAAAACTTATCGGCATTCATAATGTCCTTGAGAGCACGAGATACCATCATTTTACGTCAAGCAATATCTCATGGTGAATGACTGAATTATGCTGTCACGATAACATCCGTCAATGACGTAGTAGCCTTAGTCAGCGTAAATTTCATCATGACACCCATCGTGGCCAATTCTCTTCACACTCACGCATCCAATTAGCAAACAACCTCAAATTCGCTGAATAAATATGAATCGCGCTATCCTTACAAGAAGGCTCAGGGCCACAGCCACTAGAAGACCAATCTGCACAACCTCTCCTCGCGCCCTGTCCAATAACACAAAATCCGAGCCTCAATCTCAGGCTACGACCCAGACACAGTCAAAGAAGCAGGACTCTACAACACCAAAAGACACAACCAAGATGGCGACTCATAAGAAAAAGACACTGGCAGAACTGGATCAGGAATTAAGAGAGAAGCTCGAAGGCCTCTCGGGAGAAGGCGGTGGTGCTGGAGTTGAATATGAGGGTGGAAAGGCAGAGGGGCTTAAGAGAGGTGTCAAGTCGAATATGTTTAGGGTGATATGAAGCTGCTGGGGGGCTGTAAGGTACACGAGGGATTTCATTTCCAGTGGAGTCGTGGAATCTCAACTTAATACAAACTGCATAATATTCAAGTCTGGAGTCGTGACTAAACTATCCCAGCCAGACAGAGAAGAAAACTACCTATACAAAACACGCTCGAACTAATGATTCTCGGTTTTAGCATCTTGAACAGTCTCTCGCACCACGACTGGCTCAACCTTGCCACCAGCCTTATTCTCATCAATCTTTGCTTCATCAACCTTGGCCAAGTCGACTGTTTTGAGGGCAAACATGACGACAAGCATAGGCGCAAGCGCACATGTCGCAGCGATGGCAAGAAGCCTTTGCGTCTCGCGGTACGACTGGTCAATGGCCGCCCGAACAGGTGTGCCTTTTGCGAATTTCTGAGCGACAACGATAGACTTGTAGATCTTGAAGGCATTGGCTTTGGCGCTTTCGGGAAGGTAGGTTGTGAGTTTCTTGGGGAGCATGTTGTTCCAAATTGCGCCGCCGACACTGGAATGATTAGTAGGTTGTCCCATGAAGAGTGAGAGAGGGAAGCATACCTGGTACCGACAGCAGCACCAAAGTTCATTGCTGCGTAGTAAACGCCCGTGACAACAGGGACATCCTCCTTGGCAACAAGAGCCTGGATGGAGACTTGGGCAGCTGTTTGGTAGAACGCCCGACCAACTCCTACAAGCGCCTTTGCGGTGATAAAAGAAGCTTCGTTGGCGTGGTCCCCGTTCATGTCTACCAGATAAATCATCAGGCCTTGTCCAAGAACGCAGAAAGGAACACCGATGAAGACGAAGATTTGACTGCGCTTAGTATACTTCATGAGTACACCTACGAGGACGGAGGCAATCTGGAATGCCACACGGAGAGCATTGCTAGGCAATTGAGTTAGTAACACGCATATTTGCGTTTATTCTGTGAACTTACTCAATGCGCGTAGCGTGACCGGGGCTGAAGCCTCCAGCAACCTGAAGATAACTAGGGAAGAAGAGTGTGAAGCAAGAGTAGTGAAAGAAGTCAAGCATAGACAAGACACAGGCTGCCACAACCGTTCGCTCTTTGATCATTCGGAATGGAACAAAGGGGACCTTTGCAAACTTTGTATCCCAAACAAAGAAGCCAGCAATCACCACGACTCCGATGATGAGCATGGCTATGTAGCCCCCTTGATCCCAACGGTCGCTGTTCTTAGCGCCAGTAAGTGATAGTGGAATAAGAGTCAAACCAAGACCAACGACGAGCAATATGGCACCGGCGATGTCGAGGTCCACCCAGACAAGGTTAACCACACGCTTCCTCAAGGACGTAGTCTTATCTGCAGCATCCCAAGCGCCCTTTCTTCTATATCCAGCCTTTCGAGCCTTCCTTTGTAGGATATAAAGTGTAATGATCAGAGGAGCAGCGCAGAAAGGAAGAATGGCAGCCCACATTCCGTACCCCCATCGCCAAGTTGAGTGCTTGAGAACACTATCTGCGACGATCGAACCGAGATAAAGTGTTGGGATCGAGGCGATCGATTCGGGGAGGGAAGTCCAGAGACCGCGGTTAATGAGGCTTGTTGTGTCTGCGATGAAGACTTGTTGCATTATTACGTAGCCGGTGTCGCCGATTGACTCGAAGATGCCTCCAGCCTAGAGATTGTCAGTACTGATCAATTAAATCTGGGATAGCCGAGACTTACGATGTAGGTCGCAATATTCTGGCATGCTGCGTACATGATTTGTGAGATAACAAGGAAGAGGATCGAGAAGGTAAGGCCCTCAGCGCGACCAAAGACCTGCATCCTGTCAGCTAATGCATAGTATGCTCTAGAAATGGAATACTTGCGTTGGAGAATTTGGCCATGATGGGATATGTGACCAGCCCAATGATCGTTCCTACTACATTCGCAGTAGCGAGAGCTGAGTGTCTCTGGAAGGCTGATGTCGCGTACGCATCGTAAACTTTGGTGGCATATTTGAGGAACGAGGTGATGAATGCCGTGGCAAATAGACTGTCTAAGTCAGTTTGGTATTGGGAAATAGGAGGTCCGTAACATACCCAGTAAAAGCAATAATCAAGGCCTTCTTGGACCATGACTCTCTGAGAATATCTGTATTGTCGGGAACATGCTTCTCGTGTGTCGAGGTCGCTTCCTTGCGCGCAGCTTCAACATCGCCTGAGCTGCGTTGTTCTGAACTGTTATCAGCCGCCATTTCAGTGTTTCTCACAGAAGATAGCAAAGAATTTCTTGACTGGATGAGCCGCAATCACCAGTTTATATCTGTTGATCACCCACGGAGCGATTCCGCTCACCCACAACCCGTCAGGCCACTAGCCATGTCGTGGGTCCATCTAATCTTATCAGATCCGCAGTTGATCTTCGCGCCATTGGCTGCCAGAACCCGGAGGTAAATCGTATGGGTCGACAAGTGGTGCAAAAAAGCCTCAGGTTTGCAAGACCTTCTCGAAGCTTGACTGACTTGGGGATAGTTCTCGGATCTTTCACGCTGGTTGCCACTTGCTCGCTTCGGAGACGAATAGGGGCTTCTGGTCAGAGATTTTCGGGTTTGAACTTCTGGAAATTGTCGGATTGTCAGCCTACTGCAACGGTCTTTTTTGCGATATTCGGATGACAGGTGATCGATCTCAGTTGCGATGGGTTTGCCACCAACCTGAGAAGGCACCCTGCAGGATCATCCGATGCTCATCTTATCAGATCATCGTGATCGATCGAGTCAGCCAAGTAAGCTCATGATCTTGGTCCCGAACTGACTTGGCGAAGAGAACGAGCTCGCTCCTTACGAGGTGATTGTTAGGTCACGAACGTTCACCCTCGAAGTCTTTACTGGACGGGACGAGATGCCGTTTATCGGAGGCTGAAAGGTGTTGCAGGGTCAGCTCCACGCTAGAATTCAGCTTAGACGAGTTGCCTGATACGGACAAGAGGCCAAAGTCACATGCTAAGAGAACTCGGGAAGTGATTCTTCAGACGAAAGACGTTAAACTTTTGAGGAAAGGAATTCTATGACGATAGGTATGACAACCTTCTAATTACAATTTTCATATCTGGGAAAGGTCATCTAGACAAGTGATCTAAACAAAATGGCATCCAACACCTGCAATGCATGCTTCTTAACACACTCCGAAATTCCAACGTGGTCTTAACGATAGAAGGCCAGTCTACTCAAGATTGTTGGGAGTCTTTGCTCGGATCTTGGGTCCGTACAAACAGAATATGACCGGCACAGGCACAAGCACTAGAGCCAGGAAAGCCAGAATACTGTTACCCCAGCCAAGGCCAAGGTCGTCATACATGGACAAACCAGCTAAAGGAAGCAGGGCACCAGCCAGAGATCGAAGGACAGTCATGGCGGCAACCACTGAAGCCGCATACTGGATGTAGGCATCGACGAGGTATGTTTGCAGGCACATCTAGTTGTGTTAGCAATGATACAAAACAGGTGATAAAGCTGGGGCTTACCATAATACCCATAAGTCCAAAGCAGAAAAGGGCAACGCCAATCATAGGCACAATCCAATGCGTGTGCTGATCCGTCGACCAACCGTACCAGAACAAAGAAGCAACAATGAGCAAACCAGAAGGTAGCGTCATCCAGATAGGCAGTCGGTCCTCAGGCACCGTCTTGCCATTCTTGGCAATCTTCTTCTTTACAACAATATCCGTCAAGACTCCAAAGGTCATTGTGCCGAAGAGCATACCGATACCAGTAGGGAGGTAGGCCAGACCGACTGTTCCTGTTCCGAAACCGTACTGCATGGCGAAGACGAAGGTGAAGGTACTGAACATTAGGTATAGCACACCGTAGACGATAGCCACGTAGAGTGAGAGGATGAAGACTGGAAGGTGAGTTACAAGGAGTTTCATCGGGCGGATGATGGCACCCTGGAAACGCTGCTTGGCTGTGACGCCAGCGACGTCCAGTACAGAGTAGAGATCTTGGTTGCCTGTCTCCTTTCGGAGCTTCTTTGCCTTCTTACGAAGAAGGATAGGTGCGTACGTCTCCGGTGCAACAAAGTAGCAGAGGACCATGACAACACCAGTCTATAATGTTATCAGCACAAGCATTTCCCCTTTCGAATTAGACAACTTACGAAGATAGCAATCACCCAGAACACCCATCGCCATCCAATAGCTTGAACCATGTAACCACCTGCAAGCGGTCCAATACAGGGTCCTAGCAAAGGTCCCATAGCCCAGACAGCCATGGCCTTACCTCTCTCCTGCACAGGAAAGATATCAGAGATAGTGCCACTACCGTTGGTGATGGGCGTGGAACCAAAGAAGCCCATCAGGAAACGGAAGACGATGAGCATGGGCATGTTCTGGCTCAGGGCGGTGCAGATGGTCATAATAAGGAAGAGGACGTTGGCTACGTTGAAGACGATGGCACGGCCGTATGTTTCGCTAAGGGGAGCAGCCAAGAGAGGACCGAAAGCGAAGCCGAGGACGTAGACGGAGACGACGAAGGTGGCGATGTTGCGGTTCGAGGTTTCGAATTCCCGCATGATGTCTGGGACACCGGGTGCGAACATCGATGAGCCCTATACAAGTTAGGCATACGGCATCAGATATCTCTTGAGTGTCGGTACATACGAGGGGTCTGAATTCTGTTAGTCAACTAATACATAACCAGGCGGAGATGGGGTCTCAACTTACGTTAGAAGGGTCATAACCGACAAAGCACCAATACAAGACCACTTCTTCTTTCCAGACCAGTTCATGGGATTGTTGGGATCATCGGGTCCATCCCATCCAACAGCGTTGGGATCCTGTGGCTGCACAACATCTTGCTCCTTAGGCGCCTCTTCATCCCGCACCTTACCTGTCACACTGACATTATCCGAGGGTGTAAGCGTTCGTTGACTTCCAGGTCGAACATCCTCCATCTCGATACTCTTTGAAGAATCGTTCGTAGCCATGATGTCTCAAGAACCAAGAATATGATCAAGCCAAGATAGAGAAGCCAAGTAGGGTTGCAAAGGAAGGAAATCTATTTGAGTGCACCACGTTTGACAACGATGCAAGCCACTAACTAATGACCAAAGCGAAACCGACCAACAAGACGAGACTAGCAGCCAATCAGAGTATCAATATGCAAGGTATCGGAGATGATCAAGAACCCGATGCGAATAGGATATGCGACGGTTTTATGCGGGACCCCACCCGGGAATCAGATCTGCCGGACCGTTAGTTATGCAACTTCGCCGACTTTGTGCAGAGTTATGCAACTTTCGGCCGGAACGCCCCTATTTTCTGTCCCGGCCCACGGACCCTTATGCAAACGAAGGGAATTTTTTTATTGGGGGTTTCAGGTCTTTTAAAACCCGCGGACTGAGGCCCTTGAGTATCCGCGGATTGAATGACTCGTGAATAATGTTATCTGCCTATTTCGCTTCGAGAGTTGCCGGTGCAAATAGGCAATGCAATGGCTGAAGTGTCTCATAAATGTGCAGAAGACCTGTCAATGATTCGAGCCCGTCGGCGGCTTTGCTCCGGATACAACCGTGGCTTGGCGGTAGATTAGATAGGCTATCCCGATGAGACACACACTGATCATCTGCAGTACGGTCGGGTTCCCTTGATCCTCGCCGTCTTAACAACAATCACGACGATGGTCTTGTTAAGTAATGAGTGATAAAATCGTGTATTAAATCGTATGTAATTAATTTATAAGTCTAACCAAGGTATCCGATCTTGGACATTAAAATCTTGCCCATCCACATCCACTCTAAGACTTGCGCTTTTGCATAACCTTCTTCAGCGGGTTCTTGCCCCGGAATCGCAGCCATGTGGCGAAATAAACAACAGCATAATTAAACGCGATAAAGGCGCAGAAGATGCCAAAATCGCGCCAAATGTGTCGGTAGTACACACTAAAGCTAGCGCCGAATTCATCACCGGTCGCATATTGACAGAATTCGCAGAAGCCATCTTGGCCAGTGCGAACGTAGCCACCGGCGCGCTCAATGAATGACTGAGTGTACTCAGAGCACGATTGACCTGAAGGAGGCTCAAAGCGCGCAAACTCACCCTCCTCACAGCGAACAGGCTGGTCATGGATCGCGGCGGCGAGGAAAGCCTCGAGGAGGTAATGGAAGGGTGTGAGCCAGTACATCCATTCACGCCAGAAGGTGGGCAGGCCTTGGGGTGGGACAACAACACCACAGAAAGATACAACGAAGAGGAAGAAAAGCGGGACTAGAAGAGATGCAAGGAGTTCGTTGGGAGCGAACGCAGCAATGGCTTGTCCGAAACTGGTATAGTACAGCTCAAAGAGGAGGACAAGCAGGAACGCGAAGCCTGAGATGAAGCTCGGTGCCCGCCAGCCAAAGACACCCCACCACCAACAATTGAAGTAGATACCACCCGCGACAATACGGTAGGGAATCTCAACGACGATGGCAGCAGTGGTCCAGGCGAACCAACTGTAGATCTTGGCGTTGTTCTCACGCCACTGAAAGATCTGACGAGACTTGAGGAAGACGGGCTGTAGCTGCTGGATGAGCGGCGGGCTGATGGTAAGCGTCATGAAGATGGAGAACAGTCTGTTCTGGTAATCAATTGATGCGAAGCCGACCTTGTAAAAGGTGAAGCAGTTGAAGAGACCAGTAGCGACGTGCAGCATCATGTTACCGAAGATGTAGTCGGGTGATCGCCAGTAAGAGATGAAGCTGCGACGAACGACGGCCCATGTCTGGGTGGTATAAGGCATAGCATACTCGCGATCGTCCTTGAGACTCTTGGAAGGCTCGACGTTGCGACGGCGCTCAGTCATCTCCTCAATCTCCTGCGCACGCTTCTCGCGCTCAGAAGAGTTGGCCCAGATGTCGCCCCAGTCCTGTCCGTCGTAGTCGGGGTTACCAGCGCCAATGGCATCGAGCATGTACTCGGCAGGGTTGGCATGAGGAGGACATTTGGGACCGCCGTTGGACTCGAAGTAACTGATGAGGTTCTCCGAGTCGTGACCGAGAGGACCGTGGAATACTACGCGACCACCTGACTTAAGAAGAAGAAGCTCGTCGAAGTTCTCGAAGAGGACAGCGGAGGGTTGATGGATTGTGCACAGAACAGCTTGGCCTGCGTCTGCGAGCTTGCGAAGGAAACGGACAATGTTGAAGGCAGCACCGGAGTCGAGACCAGAGGTAGGC
>NW_022158207.1:0-2728 GCF_003316985.1 Fusarium coffeatum
TCAGGGCGTCATAAGAATTGGCCGCCTAGAGCATAAAAGACGAAATCTTTTAATCATCTTATGCTGACTTAGGCTGGGGCTTAGGCTTCTTTATTTCTGTACCCTGAGCCTTAGGGGATAATTCTTCTGACACCCACCTGCCATTCTCAAATCTCGATCGAGCTTCGAGAAACACATCGCTCATCAGATTGTTCACAGCATAAGTCTTCTTATGTAGCTGCAGTCTCGGACGCGGCAGCGGTCTCGGATACAGCAGCTTCTGTATCATCCGCGGCCTCAGATGACCTATCAGTGGCTGCAGGGGCATCAACACCAGCATCTTCGGGGGCCTGTACTTTCGCTTCTGATTGATGAGCATCGTCCATCATGGGCATATCAGGGTCGATAGGAACATCATCGGTCTCGGGGGCAGGGTCGGTTTGTTTTGTCTCATCCAGAGATTGTGCCGCCTCGGACGACTGAGCAGGGGCATTTTCGGTGACCTCGTGAGACCTAGAGGCATCGGAAGCAAGAAGTGCATCAGCAGCAGCCTTGATGTCTTTTTCTAATTGGGTCTTGTAAGGCTCGTCGTCGTCAGTGGTGCGGGGCCTCTTGGCAGGTCGTTCATCAGAGCCTGGGCTGCCTGAGTGGACCCCATGAAGCTCAAGCTCAAGATCATCTAGACGTCGCTTTAGAATGTTCTCGCGTCGGTGGCTGTCCTCGAGTTGTTTTCGTAGCTGAGCCTCGCTCTCCCTCAATGCTTCACGGTCGGAGACCACCTGGTCGTATTCGACCTTAGAAACTGTCCCTTGTTCTTGATTATAACCACCTCTCAAGAATTCCATAATTACTTCAAGTTCGCTGACCCGTGTCTTAAGGGTAGCGTTTTGCGCGACAAGCTGCTCCCGCGATTGGGAAGCATCGTTCTTGCGATCTCCATTCATGGGCAATGTTGTATGACCTTCGGCTGTTTGGGCATAGCCGCTTGGGTACGGATCGTCAACCATGAAGGAGGATAGGCCATGCGCATACATCGAGGGGGTGCCAGTGCGAGGCGAGTCTCCATCATGACCATTCGCGTTGTTTTGGGACGCTTGTCGCGCGGCGTGTGCTGCAGCGGCTGCGGCCTGTCCAGTGGTATCATAACTGTTCGCATCGGTCGTGCCAAATCCTTGTGCGGCTTGTTGCTGCTGTTGCTGTTGCATCTGGCCAATGTTAACAAGGAGCGCAAGATCGGAAAGCATTGAACTAACCTTTTTCTTGTTCGCCAAATCAGGGCGCATAGTCTTCACTCTGTTGCGACTCTTGATAACGTCGGTCTTGAGAGAAATTGGGCGTGCTCGGCCATGTAGCTTAAGGAACAAGCCACAGGCATTGCAAAGGACAGCGCCAAATTCGTCGCGACGCCATAATGGGGTTGTCGAGGTGCTGCAATTGTGGCAGGTAGGCTGCGTAGATCCGTTAGTTGCCATCATATTGCCGGTTGGTGAACATGAACATAAAGTGATTAGATGCGAAAGTGGGAGGGAGAGCGCTGATTATTATCTCGGTCACGATAAGAGGATGGAGTAAAATTCTTTGGCTGCAACGTAACTGGCTTGATAAGCCAGATAAGCCCGCGGCAAAGACCCACCATCCATCCTGACGAGGGATAGCGTGGCAAGGTTTGAAGATAAGCCACGTGATTGTATCAATTGGAAGGCGATAAGCCCAAGTTTGGTGTCATGGCTGCGAAAAAACCGGGACGGATTGTGGTCCGCGGTTGTCGAGATAAGATTGCAGTGGTGACATGCAATGTAAGATGCGACGGGAAGGCAATGATAAGATTTTGATAAAGAAAAAGGATCCAAACTCACCATAGTACTTCCAGATCCCCCACTCGTAGCGGCAGGAGAGGCAGTAGGATACATAGCGGGCGATGCTGCGACAGAAGCTCTGTAGACAAGGGTTAGTTCAGGTGCAACGTGAAAAGACCTGGCTGGAATTGTTTGGGGGGATGATGATGGATGGATTGGAGGTTCGCTTTGCTGTGACTCTTCGCAAGTGTCAAGTTTGCGCATTTGTTGCTATGCTTGTGTATGGGTGATTCTGCAAGTATCCAATCCGTACCTTAACTGAGCTGTAGCGTCTGTAGCCGCGTTGGCAGCAGCGAGGGCCGAGATGCCTGGCAGTCCATGTTGGAGATTTGATGCGGAAGTCGAAGTCGAGTCTGGTCGAGAAATTGGATCGAGTGCTGCTTGAGCAAGAATCTGCGTCCCGTCCTCCTCCATTTTGTTCGAAGGGATGTCGTCGAGGGAGGTACAGGTCGGGTTGGATGTAATCGATAGCAGGAGCGAGCGCGCACGATGCTATCGATAATGGCGATAAAGACGACTCGACTTTATCGGCGACTTAGACGACGTGACGCGCAAAGCCGATTGCAATAGAGATCAAATCACAAAAAAAATCCGAGATTGGCTGTCACTGTAATGACGAGTGTCTGTGAGCAAGTTGTTGCGCCTAGCAAGCAGAAATTGATGAGAGGTTCGGTGATGTAAATGAGAGAGAAAAGTTAACAGGCTGCGCTGTTGCGATCGAGAAATCAAGTCCCAGTCCCGTCAGGCCGACCGCGTCGCGCAGCGCACTGAGCCTCAGTAATAATGACGGGCGGGCCGGCTAAAGTTTTTACTTTTAGCTGCACGTAATAAGTTCATGCTAATTCTGATTGGTCAGCTAACAGTTGCATGAGCATTCCTTTTTTTTTTTTTTT
>NW_022158208.1:0-2930 GCF_003316985.1 Fusarium coffeatum
TAAAGTAGCTATATTTAGCTATATAGTTTTATACCTTATTACCCTTAGTTAATAAGTTTTAGAGATATAAGCTAAGTAATAACTCCTTAAGGCTTTATTTTTTAAGCTTAATAAAGAAGAACCTAATTATATAATAGAGAAAGAGGTATTTTTTAATAAAGTAGTTAAAAATAAAGAATATAAAAGATAGTATATAAAGCTAAAAATAACTATTAAATTAGTTAAAGATTATATTCTATAATAAAGCTTCTATAACTTTTATTTACTATAGCCTAATAAATTAGGTTATAGTATCCTAAAAATAAAGAAACTCTATTAGAAAAGTTAGAAAATAGGAATTATATATATAATTATATAGAGTATTTTTAGTTATTAACTTAAATTAATTAATAAGGTTATATAACTAATTCCCTTTACTTAAAACTATACCTATAAGTAACTAATAATATAATTAATAATCTTGTAACTAGGGTTTAGTTATATTATAATAATAAAGAAAGTAATTTAAAAAATAAAAATAAAAATAAAATTACTATTAAGAATATTATAATAATAACTAAATACCCTATATATTATATACCTAATAACTAAATATAATACTTAATGTAAGGTTTTAAAGTTATACTTACTAAATACTAAATAAAATAAAACTATCTTATTATAGTATAAGAAACTATAAAATTAAGTATTTAAAAGACATAAGCTTAATACTTACATAGCTTATTTAATAATAAATATAAATAGTAATACTTTAGTTAATTTACTTTCATATATTAAACCCTAAAACTAATTAAAGAAAAGGCTATAAATAAGAATATTAATATAATAATAGCTATAAAATAAGCGTAATAGCTAAATAATTAATCCCTATATAAGTTCTATAAATACTTAAATTTCCTATAAAATGTAATTTTAGCTTAAGGAAAATAAGAAAAGTATTATGTATTTCTTAGTAAAGCTTTAAATACCCTTTTAAAAGTATTTTACTTTATATATTTAAAAAATAATTAATACTAAAAAAAATATAATAAGCCTTATAAACTAGTTTTAGAACTTAATATATAGCTAAAAATACCTATACTAAAAAAGTAAAAATATTATTAATTTAAAATAGAAATACTTATTAAACTACTAAAGGAATTAATAAGAGAAGCTATTATAAAAGCTAAAACTAAAGTTCTTATAATTAAAGCTATAAGAATAGATAATAACTAAATTACTTACTACTTAACTAAATTTTACTTTTATAAAATACTATAACTATAGTAAAAAAAGCTATATAAGTAAAAACTCTAAATTAGCTAAATAGATTAATTAAGTATAAATAAAAAATAGGTAATAATAGAAAATTAAATCTAACCTTTTACTAAACCTATTTTAAATCTACCTAAGAATAAATAAAGGGCTAGTAATTACCTTTATAATATAATTACTTTATATAGCTAATAATAAGCTAAAGTAAGTATTTATTTAAATACTAAAGTATAAATAGATATTATTAATAATATATTAATAAAGTAGATATATAGCTAGTACTAAAAGATACTAAAGAAGTAATTAATTAAATAAATATTAATATATAAGTAATACGTAAGTTATTAAGAAGTAGTAGTTAAGAAAGGTTAGTTAAACTAAGTATTTAGTAATATAGTATATATAGTAAAACTAGGTATAATATAAGAATCTATTAGGTAGTTCTAAGGTATTTAGAAAAAAGTTTAGTAAGTAATTTTAATTACTTAGATAGGTTATATTACTTTTATTAATAATTAAAAGATAATAACTAGAATTTTTAAAGTACTTGCTTTACTAGAGTACTTGCTTACTAAATATATTATTATAATACTATTTAAACTAACTAATATACTTATAACCTTTTAAAACTATATTTATAAGATACTTAGGGAACTAGTAAATATAATATATATAGTATACTTAAATAATATTTCAATTTAGTTAAAAACTTAAAAAAAGTATATTAAAATACTAAAATAAATCTTAAAGTAATTATAAAAAGCTAAACTAAATAAAAACCCTTTAAATATATCTTTTACTAAAATAAGTAAAGTTAATTAAGAGCTAGTAGGAACTAATAATATACTAAGAAATATAAATCTTTCTACGGTTTTATAACTTCTATTACTAGTTTATTTATAACTACTTTAAGATTATTATACCCCTTATAAGCTTATTGAAAGAAAGTAAGAATAGTAAAAAGCTAAGATCTATAGCCTTAGATAAGATATAATAGTAAGTATTTAGTATATTAATTAAGGCTTTTTAATATATCTTACTACTTTAATACTTTAACTTTTATTAGTAAATTTACTAAAAGATAAATATAAGTAAAGTTATAATAGTAAAAATACTATTATAGCTAAATAATAAGGGCTATTTTTACCTTATAGTATTTTAATTATATAAGTTTATTAATAAAAAAAAGATAAATTATAGTATACTAAATTAAGAACTAATAGTAATTATTAAGTTTTTTAAATACTAGTAATAGTACCTTAAGAAGTTACTATTATAAGTAAAAGTCTAAAGTAATTATAAGAATTTATAGTTTTTTATAATCAATATAAAGTTAAATAAAAGGTAAGCTTATTAGTATATATACTTAATACCCTATAACTTTATAATTAAGTATAGAAAACGTAAGAATAACCTTATTAATATACTTTTAAGATCCCTAGGAATTAAGTAACCCTAGAATAATACTAACTAGCTATTAAATTTCCTATAAAGTAAAATAGTTAACTTAGTTATAAATAAGAATCTAGCTTTATTAGCTTTAAAGATAACCCCTTAGGTAGGTTAAATTATAGGCTTACTTTAATTAGTATTATTAATAGCTATTAAACTTTAACTATTACTAATATAGTAATATATATAAACGGCTACTATGTAAAGTATAGTAGCCTAGCTTT